>NW_024609824.1:377500-567500 GCF_018296145.1 Oncorhynchus tshawytscha
ATGTTTGAATAGACAGAATCAGACTATGTCGCTTTGAGTTTGGAAATCTGTAGGCTAGTTCCTATTATGGACACTTTACATGTGATGTCATTGTTGGCTGGCATTTTGTGGCTTTAAATAAAGTTCTCGGCAATGAAACCTGTTTTCATTATCACTTTACCACTCAGAGTCTGGATCGAGTATCTTGTGAGCTACTGTCTTAATGGTGACATGTTATTAAAGCCAGACAGGCCAATTTGATGTCAAGCCTGGAAATGAAATGGTATTTGTTTACAGCAACTGTTGTTAAATCTTCAAAGAAATCAAACCTTGAATATTGTTATAAAGTACTGTAAGTTAGAAGCCCTGTCTGAGCCAAAATGGCCCATCTTTGATTATTGTTACACCGCTTTAAAAGAATGGCATGACAACAGTAACTCACATCAAGTTTCATTACAGTAATATCTCGTTAGACTACTCTTAAATCCAATGTCTAGAAATGCTTTTATCACTGTTACACTGGTTCACACTTTCATTTTCAATCACTCTAAATGTTTCTGTAAAAACAGAATCAACCTCTTTCAGTTGCAGAGTTGCAGCCCTGATTTCTGTCATAAACAGGAAAAGAAGGTGTTGTTGTAGTCGCAATCACTTGAGAGAAAGAGAGAGAGAGAGAGAGATACAGAGAGAGAGTGATATAGAGAGAGAGGGGGAGAGAGAGAGATACAGAGAGAGAGAGGGAGAGAGAGAGCGATATTGTGTGAGAGAGAGAGAGATACAGAGAGAGAGGGAGAGAGAGAGCAAGAGAGAGAGATACAGAGAGAGAGTGAAATAGAGAGAGAGATACAGAGAGAGAGAGAGGGAGAGAGAGAGCGATACAGAGAGAGAGAGATACAGAGAGAGAGGGAGAGAGAGAGCGATACAGAGAGAGAGAGAGATACAGAGAGAGAGGGAGAGAGAGAGAGCGATACAGAGAGAGAGAGAGAGATACAGAGAGAGGGAGAGAGAGAGAGAGATACAGAGATAGAGAGAGCGAGAGAGACAGAGAGAAACAGAGAGAGAGAGATACAGAGAGAGAGAGGGAGAGAGAGAGCGATACAGAGAGAGAGAGATACAGAGAGAGAGGGAGAGAGAGAGCGATACAGAGAGAGATACAGAGAGAGAGAGAGGGGGAGAGAGAGATACAGAGAGAGGGAGAGAGAGAGTGATACAGAGAGAGAGAGAGATACAGAGAGAGATACAGAGAGAGAGAGCGATTCAGAGAGAGAGAGAGAGATACAGAGAGAGAGGGAGAGAGAGAGATACAGAGAGAGAGAGAGAGATACAGAGAGAGAGAGAGAGAGAGAGAGTGATACAGAGAGAGAGAGAGAGATACAGAGAGAGAGGGAGAGAGAGAGAGATACAGAGATAGAGAGAGCGAGAGAAACAGAGAGCGAGAGCACAGCGCTTAGGTGAACATGTGAATATCAGATATAGGTTTACAACAGGAAGCTAACATAGGCCACCGCTCAGTGTCTCTGTCGTGCAGAAAGGACTGTAGAACTCTATCAAACCCTTTAACTGTTGACGCCATGAAGCACACATAATAACTACTGTAGGTGTGCTTACTGTATATTTAACAATAAGTGGTCTCTCTTTCAGTGCTAACGCCTGTATTATATCTATAAACCCAACCACTCTGTTAACTTAACACATAAGTGTGAAACTTATTTTTGATCTCTCGTTCAGTGCTAACTCCTTTATTATATATGTAAACCCAACCATCTTGGTAACTTAACGCATATTTAAAATATTGGTCAATCTTATTTTCTGTCTTTGTTGGACCACATACAGTATAAACTCAGCAAAAAAAAGAAAACGTCAATTTTTCAGAACCCTGTCTTTCAAAGATAATTCATAAAAATCCTAAATAACTTCACAGATCTTCATTGTAAAAGGGTTTAAACAATGTTTCTCATGCTTGTTCAATGAACCATAAACAATTAATGAACATGCACCTGTGGAACGGTCGTTAAGACACTAACAGCTTACAGACGGTCGGCAATTAAGGTCACAGTTATGAAAACCTAGGACACTAAAGAGGCCTTTCTACTGACCATGAAAAACACCAAAAGAAAGATGCCCAGGGTCCCTGCTCATCTGCGTGAACGTGTCTTAGGCATGCTGCAAGGAGGCATGAGGACTTCAGATGTCGCCAGGGCAATATATTGCAATGTCTGTATTGTGAGACGCCTAAGACAGCGCTACAGGGAGACATGACGGACAGCTGATCTTAATTGCAGTGGCAGACTACGTGTAACAACACCTGCACAGGATCAGTACATCTGAACATCACACCTGCGGGACAGGTACAGGTTGGCAACAACAACTGCCCGAGTTACACCAGGAACGCACAATCCCTCAATCAGTGCTCAGACGGTCTGCAATAGGCTGAGAGAGGCTGGACTGTGGAGAGAGGCGGGCCTGTTGTAAGGCAGGTCCTCACCAGACATCACTGGCAACAACATCGCCTGTGGGCACAAACCCACCGTCGCTGGACCAGACAGGACTGGCAAAAAGTGCTCTTCACAGACCAGTCGCGGTTTTGTCTCACCAGGGGTGATGGTCAAATTCGCGTAAATCATCGAAGGAATGAGAATTACACCGAGGCCTGTACTCTGTAGTGGGATCAATTTGGAGGTGGAGGGTCCGTCATAGTCTGGGGCGGTGTGTCACAGCATCATCGGAATGAGCTTGTTGACATTCCAGGCAATCTCAATGCTGTGCGTTACAGGGAAGACATCCTCCTCCCTCATGTGGTACCCTTCCTGCAGGCTCATCCTGACATGACCCTTCAGCACGACAATGCCACCAGCCATGCTGCTCGTTCTGTGCGTGATTTCCTGTAAGACAGGAATGTCAGTGTTCTGCCATGGCCAGCAAAGAGCCCGGATCTCAATCCCATTGAGCATGTCTGGGACCTGGGATCCGAGGGTGAGGGCTAGGGCCATTCCCTCCAGAAATGTCCGGGAACTTGCAGGTGCCTTGGTGGAAGAGTGGGGTAACATCCCACAGCAAGAACTGGCAAATCTGGTGCAGTCCATGAGGAGGGGATGCACTGCAGTATTTAACAGGCCTATAGTAGATTATAGAGGATGTTTTATCAGGCCTATAGTAGATTATAGAGGATGTTTTATCAGGCCTATAGTAGATTATGGAGGATGTTTTATCAGGCCTATAGTAGATTATAGAGGATGTTTGAAAAGGCCTTTTGTAGATTATAGAGGATGTTTTATCAGGCCTATTGTAGATTGTAGAGGATGCTTTAATGGAGCTAGTTGTTATTATCTTATTGGAGCTAGTCGTTATTATCTTAACGGAGATAGTCGTTATTATCTTATTGGAGCTAGTCGTTATTATCTTAATGGAGCTAGTCGTTATAATCTTAATGGAGCTAGTCGTTATTATCTTATTGGAGCTAGTCGTTATTATCTTAATGGAGCTAGTCGTTATTATCTTATTGGCGCTTGTCGTTATTATCTTAATGGAGCTAGTCGTTATTATCTTATTGGCGCTTGTCATTATTAACTTAATGGAGCTAGTCATTATCTTATTGGAGCTAGTCATTATTATCCTAATGGAGCTAGTCGTTATTATCTTATTGGAGTTAGTTGTTATGATCTTAATGGAGCTAGTCGATATTATCTTATTGGAGCTAGTCGTTATTATCCTAATGGAGCTAGTCGTTATTATCTTATTGGAGCTAGTCGTTATTATCTTAATGGAGCTAGTCGTTATTATCTTAATGGAGCTAGTCGTTATTATCTTATTGGAGCTAGTCGTTATTATCTTAATGGAGCTAGTCGTTGTTATCTTATTGGAGCTAAACATTATTATCTTAATGGAGCTAGTCGTTATTATCTTATTGGAGCTAGTCGTTATTATCTTATTGGAGCTAGTCGTTATTATCTTAATGGAGCTAGTCGTTGTTATCTTATTGGAGCTAGTCGTTATTATCTTAATGGAGCTATTCGTTATTATCTTATTGGAGCTAGTCGTTATTATCTTATTGGAGCTCGTCGTTATTATCCTAATAATCTAGTCGTTATTATCTTATTGGAGCTAGTCGTTATTATCTTAATGGAGCTAGTCGTTATTATCTTAATGGAGCTAGTCGCTAGTCGTTATTATCTTATTATCTTAATGGAGCTAGTCGTTATTATCTTAATGGAGCTAGTCGTTATTATCTTATTATCTTAATGGAGCTAGTCATTATTATCTTATGGAGCTAGTCGTTATTATCCTAATGGAGTTAGTCGTTATTATCTTATTGGAGCTAGTCGTTATTATCTTATTAGTCTTATTATCTTAATGGAGCTAGTCGTTATTATCTTATTGGAGCTAGTCGTTATTATCTTATTGGAGCTATCTTATCTTATGGAGCTAGTCGTTATTATCTTAATGGAGCTAGTCGTTATATTATCTTAATGGAGCTAGTCGTTATTATCTTATTGGAGCTAGTCGTTATTATCTTAATGGAGCTAGTCGTTATTATCTTATTGGCGCTTGTCGTTATTTTCTTAATGGAGCTTGTCGTTATTATCTTATTGGCGCTTGTCGTTATTAACTTAATGGAGCTAGTCGTTATTATCTTATTGGAGCTAGTCGTTATTATCTTATTGGAGCTAGTCGTTATTATCCTAATGGAGCTAGTCGTTATTATCTTATTGGAGCTAGTCGTTATTATCTTATTGGAGCTAGTCGTTATTATCCTAATGGAGTTAGTCGTTATTGTCTTATTGGAGCTAGTCGTTATTATCTTAACGGAGCTAGTCGTTATTATCTTATTGGAGCTAGTCGTTAATATCTTAATGGAGCTAGTCGTTATAATCTTAATGGAGCTAGTCGTTATTTTCTTATTGGAGCTAGTCGTTATTATCTTATTGGCGCTTGTCGTTATTATCTTAATGGAGCTAGTCATTATCTTATTGGCGCTTGTCGTTATTATCTTAATGGAGCTAGTCGTTATTATCTTATTGGCGCTTGTCGTTATTAACTTAATGGAGTTAGTCATTATCTTATTGGAGCTAGTCGTTATTATATTATTGGAGCTAGTCGTTATTATCCTAATGGAGCTAGTCGTTATTATCTTAATGGAGTTAGTTGTTATGATCTTAATGGAGCTAGTCGTTATTATCTTAATGGAGCTAGTCGTTATTATCCTAATGGAGTTAGTCGTTATTATCTTATTGGAGCTAGTCGTTATTATCTTAATGGAGCTAGTCGTTATTATCTTAATGGAGTTAGTCGTTATTATCCTAATGGAGTTAGTCGTTATTATCTTATTGGAGCTAGTCGTTATTATCTTAATGGAGCTAGTCGTTATTATCTTAATGGAGCTAGTCGTTATTATCCTAATGGAGCTAGTCGTTATTATCTTAATGGAGCTAGTCGTTATTATCTTATTGGAGCTAGTCGTTATTATCTTAATGGAGCTAGTCGTTATTATCTTAATGGAGCTAGTCGTTATTATCTTATTGGAGCTAGTCGTTATTATCCTAATGGAGCTAGTCGTTATTATCCTAATGGAGCTAGTCGTTATTATCTTAATGGAGCTAGTCGTTATTATCTTAATGGAGCTAGTCGTTATTATCTTAATGGAGCTAGTCGTTATTATCCTAATGGAGCTAGTCGTTATTATCCTAATGGAGCTAGTCGTTATTATCCTAATGGAGCTGGTCGTTATTATCTTAATGGAGCTACTCGTTATTATCTTAATGGAGCTAGTCGTTATTATCTTAATGGAGCTTGTCGTTATTATCTTAATGGAGCTAGTCGTTATTATCCTAATGGAGCTAGTCGTTATTATCCTAATAGAGCTAGTCGTTATTATCCTAATGGAGCTGGTCGTTATTATCTTAATGGAGCTAGTCGTTATTATCTTAATGGAGCTGTCAATAGCCAGAAACATGTAGTGATAGTCATGTACATACTGATGCTTGATTTCTGGGTCTCATACCAATAAAATGTCCATGACATTCTCTTCTTCTATCTCGGCACCCAAAACCAAATGTTGTGTGTTGCTGAAAGTTATTTGCATGTGTGGCTTTCATACCAATTTTCTGCCCTGTTTTTACAGAGTGATTGGTGCCCACACACTTCCAAAATAGATGAATTGAACTCTACTTATTCTTTCCAAGACTTTTCTTTCGACACTATATAGGGAATAGGGTGCAATTTTGCAATGCAGCCATTGACGTAGTCAAACCATCTAAGACTTGGTGGGATGGATTACAAAGCCCTTTGCTCCCTTTATTATGACAACAGAATGTGGAGCGACATTGACATGCCATTACAGTCTGTAATTATTATTCAACTTCAACTCTTAACTAAACGGTGGTTCCTTCCAGCTCTCTCTCAGCCAATAGTAGCATATGTTCAGCGCTGCCTCTGTCACACAGATGTCTGAATCACACATTTATTTTAAACAGAAACTAACATTTGAAACAGCGACCGAGGTGGTCTAAACAAAGGGGTTTCAGTCTCTGTAAGGGTTGTCAGATGAGTTCACATTGTCTCAATGTGATATGTCTCCTAACGTGACATTCAGTGGCAATAGAACGTATGTATTTCTGCATAAATTAGTCATAAAATGTGATTTGATCTTCATCTAAATCACGACAATAGACAAACACAGTGTGCTAAAACTAATAACACACACATTATTGTATTTTTCTTGTCTATATTGAATTCATCATTTAAACATTCACAGTGTAGGTTGGAAAAATTATGTGAACCCCCCAAGGCTAATGACTTCTCCAAAAGCTAATTGGAATCCAATCAATGAGACGAGATTGGAGATGTTGGTTAGAGCTGCCTTCCCCTATAAAAAACACTCACAAAATGTGAGTTTTCTATTCACAAGAAGCATTGCCTGATGTGAACCATGTCTCGAACAAAAGAGATCTCAGAAGACCCAAGATTAAGAATTGTTGACTTGCATAAAGCTGGAGAGGGTTACACAAGTATCTCTAAAAGCCTTGATGTTCATCAGTCCACAGTAAATCAAAATGTCTATAAATGGAGAAAGTTCACTCTCCCTAGGAGTGGCTGTCCTGCAAAGATGACTGCAAGAGCACAGCACAGAATGATCAATGAGGTTAAGAAGAATCCTAGAGTGTCAGCTAAAGACTTACAGAAATCTCTGGAACATGCTCACATCTCTGTTGATGAGTCTACGATACGTAAAACACTAAACAAGAATGGTGTTCATGGGAGGACACCACGGAAGAAGCCACTGCTGTCCAATAAAAACATTGCTGCACATCTGAAGTTTGCATAATTGCACCTGGATGTTCCACAGCGGTACTGGAAATATATTCTGTGGACAGATGAAACTACAGTTGAGTTGTTTGGAAGGAACACACAACACTATGTGTGGAGAACAAAAGGCACAGCACACCAACATCAAAACCTCATCCCAACTGTAAAGTCTGGTGGAGGGAGAATCATGGTTTGGAGCTGCTTTGCTGCCTCAGAACCTGGACAGCTTGCTATCGTCAGTGGAAACATGAATTCCCAAGTTCATCAAGACATTTTGCAGGAGAATGTAAGGCTGTCTGTCCGCCAATTGAAACTCAACAGAAGTTGGATGATGCAACAGGACAACGACCCAAAACACAGAAGTAAATCAACAACAGAAAGGCTTCAACAGAAGAAAATACACCTTAAGGAGTCCTGACCTCAACCCGATTGACATGCTGTGGCATGACCTCAAGAGAGCAGTTCACACCAGACATCCCAATAATATTGCTGAACTGAAACAGTTTTGTAAAGAGGAATGGTCCAAAATTCCTCCTGACCGTTGTACAGGTCTGATCCGCAACTACAGAAAACGTTTGGTTGAGGTTTTTGCTGCAAAATTAGGGTCATCCAATTATTAAATCCAAGGGTTCACATACTTTTCCCACCCTGCACTGTGAATGTTTACACGGTGTGTTCAATAAAGACATGAAAACCTATAATTGCTTGTGTGTTATTAGTTTAAGCAGACTGTGTTTGTCTGTTGTTGTGACCTAGATGAAGATCAGATCACATTTGATGACTAATTTATGCAGAAATCCAGGTATTTCCAAATAGTTCACCTGTTTTTTCTTGCCACTGTATAACTAACGTGACATTTGAGGTGATATATAACTACTGTTGTTTGGTTAAATGTCAACAAGTCGTACATATTTCTAATGTCATCTGGTCAAATGGAATCAACCTGTACCCATACATGATGAATCCATTAGTATGACCAATTCCTCCCGTCAACTGTTGTCGACCTACCAAAGCAAAACAGCACGGGTGTGTTGTGGTGTGTCCTTGAGGCGTGTGGGTCTCTCCCATCTTTGAGCCATGCGAGAGAGGAAGAAAGGCCTGTGATTTCAGCCAGACAGGCTGCAGAGTTGAAGGCTTGAACTGTCCGACAGCAATTCATGAATATGTCATCAGATCTTTTTGGGGATGTTTGAGATTCCCTGTTGACTAATGATTCAAAATGCTGTTTATGTTGCCGTTCCTTTTCCATATTCATTGGTCATGTATATTATTTCAACTACAGTAGTTACCTGAAAACTTTGTAGAATATTTTTTATTTATAAATCTACTCAGAATAGAAATAAACTATGATAAGTAAAAAGCAACCAGCTGCAGAAGAAGGGTACCTGGTTCTGTAGGAAGCACCACTACAACTTCTCTCAATCCATTGCTAAATGTACCAGTAGCGTGGGGCTAAAACAGAATTAGCTTTACAGGACCAACACATTTCTAAAAGGCTTTTTAAAAAGGCCCCTACGGCATGCATCACTGTACACACAACAGCAGGCATTGAGGTGCTGGGCTCCTAGGCAAAGGGAAAAGACTGAAGCTTTGTATCAACTCACAGACCCGGCAGAGTACAGGAAACCTTTCTTAAACAAACTCCACGCCGGGGTGGAAAAGCTGCACTACATTGTGTCCATTAGAAACCCTGGATTCTCTTTAAAGTGTTATTGGTAATATGTGTAACATCAACAGAAGGAGACTGAGGGCTTTTATCTGTTGTATTTGGCTGGTACAAGTGGATTTAACTATCATAATATCCTGCTTAAGGTACAAACCTTCGGTGATATAAAATATATGATAGCTCATAAATTACTCTAAACCAATTTAAGAGAACTACAGAGGAAGTAACTAGGTTACAAATGATTTGTATTGTTAACGTGCTACAATATCAGGTATTGACAAGAGCATGTATTCATATAAAGCAATTCAAAGCAGGAGCGCTGATCTAAGATCAGCTTTGTATTTTAGATCCTAATGAATGAGACTACATGGACAGAGGGGGACCTGATCCTAGGCCAACAGTTCTGCTCTGAGACGATTCATGAATACAGGCCCAGGAAAGTGTCTGGAACATGAGTGTGTGAAGTTTGCCTGGCTGGTTTCCTGAGGAATGGCTGGGAACGGCGAAGATAACAGAACGTATGCGTCTGGGTGCAGAGTAAACACCTAGAGACCAGAACACACACTGAATGTGCCCTGTTCTGAAGAAACGTTATGGGCTAGTCCGACCTAGACTGACTGAAGGAATGTCATGGGCTAGTCCGACCTAGACTGACTGAAGGAATGTCATGGGCTAGTCCGACCTAGACTGACTGAAGGAATGTCATGGGCTAGTCCGACCTAGACTGACTGAAGGAATGTCATGGGCTAGTCCGACCTAGACTGACTGAAGGAATGTCATGGGCTAGTCCGACCTAGACTGACTGAAGGAATGTCATGGGCTAGTCCGACCTAGACTGACTGAAGGAATGTCATGGGCTAGTCCGACCTAGACTGACTGAAGGAATATCATGGGCTAGTCCGACCTAGACTGACTGAAGGAATTTCATGGGCTAGTCTGACCCAGACTGACTGAAGGAATATCATGGGCTAGTCCGACCTAGACTGACTGAACACTATGTATGCAGAAGGTGTGTTCCTAGCTCTCCACAGTCCACACTGTGTGACAGAAGGTGTGTTCCTAGCTCTCCACAGTCCACACTGTGTGACAGAAGATGTGTACCTGGTTTTATACAGTCCCCACTGTGTGACAGAAGTTTTGTACCTGGTTTTATACAGTCCCCACTGTGTGACAGAAGGTGTGTACCTGGTTTTATACAGTCCACACTGTGTGACAGAAGGTGTGTACCTGGTTTTATACTGTCCCCACTGTGTGACAGAAGGTGTGTACCTGGTTTTATACAGTCCACACTATGTGACAGAAGTTGTGTTCCTGGTTTTATACAGTCCACACTGTGTGTCAGAATGTGTGTACCTGGTTTTATACAGTCCCCACTGTGTGACAGAATGTGTGTTCCTGGTTTTATACAGTCCCCACTGTGTGACAGAAGGTGTGTACCTGGTTTTATACAGTCCCCACTGTGTGACAGAAGGTGTGTACCTGGTTTTATACTGTCCACACTGTGTGATGGAAGTGAAATATTTAAATGATGGGTAGCTACATATAGGAACATAACCCCTTCATGGAAGTGGGTTGGGGAAGAATGGGCTCTTTATTCCCAAACCCGTAGAAGTGCTGAACTGGGATCAGTTATTTGTTTAAAATCATAATGAATAAGAAGGGGGACCTGATCCTAGCTCAGCACTCATACTCTGAAATGCTCTGTGAATAGAAGTCCAGTTTATGTGGTACCACCCTACCCTGGTTATTTACTTTGGGAAACCCTTGTTTTTTTTAAACAACAACCCTCGTTTTTCTTAAACAACAACCCTAGTTTTTCTTAAACAACCCTCGTTTTTCTTAAACAACAACCCTCGTTTTTTTCTTAAACAACCCTCGTTTTTTTCTTAAACAACAACCCTCATTTTTCTTAAACAACAACCCTAGTTTTTTTCTTAAACGACAACCCTCATTCCTGACATTCCATAGGAACATTAGTAGAGTGGTCAAAAACCAAATAAGGTCTTAAAACATCGTATGTTTGGAGAAAATGTATTTGCTCTCATTTCAATGTGTCAGAATTGTCACGATGGTCGTAAGGAGCGGACCAAAATGCAGCGTGGTATGTGTTCATGATGATTTTTTAATTAAAGAAAACACTGAATACAAACTATACAAAACAATAACGACCGTGAAGCTATAATGAGAACTGTGCTGAACACAAGCAATAGACAATCACCCACAAACAAACAGCGAAACCCAGGCTACCGAAGTATGATTCTCAATCAGAGACAACTAATGACACCTGCCTCTGATTGAGAACCATACCAGGCCGAAACATAGAAATCCCAAAATCATAGAAAAACAAACATAGACTGCCCACCCCAACTCACGCCCTGACCATAATAAATAATGACAAAACAAAGGAAATAAAGGTCAGAACGTGACAAGAATACTTCCCTGAACCAAGGAAGGTCTCTTGAATAGTTCTCTTCCTGCTAATTTGAAGAAGCCCTGTGAAGATTATATCATTTAAGTTACCGACTTTGTTCTTTTCAGACCTGGAAGAGAGTCTAAATTAAATACATAAAAAGGGAAATACCATACAGCAGACATGTTGGCATGGTACGGGTGTTAAAACATGATCCAACACAACATACATTCATTGACAGTCTGAGGTCATGTGGGTGGCAGCAATATAAGCATTTTCCTGAAAAAAACATTCTCAAAATGATGAAGGTAAATGGCACAACACATGACACAACAAGACGAGGCAGAGTGGAGGAACGAAATACAGTATATCATTAGAACACGTTGGATGATCCCTGTTGAACCTGTTGTGGGAAGTCGTGTGTCATGTGTCATCTGATGACCTTTAACCTCTCTCTGGGACACAGTTGTTATCCAGATTTTTAAAAAAAAACCTATTTGCACGGAACTCGTATTATTCTAGAAGTTATCCAAGGCTATCCAAGAATAACAGCAGTCTTGTCCAGTCCAAAAACCCTCAACCTGAATGCAAACACTGTACTTACTAAACATACTTCGATGCCTGAAAAATGACATTTTCAGAGATACTAACTTTACTGAATGCAGCAGTAGGTACGTTCTTTACTTTAATGGCTAAATAAGCTAATTTAGACTAGTTATACGTGAGGAAAAGGATACACTCTCAAAATACTAATGTATTAACTAAACAGTATTAATAATAAGTTTAAAAAACTGCAGGCTACAGAGAAGCAGGTCTCACAAAGACATTGAGTCAGATATCGTCACAATTCATGGTAAAACACTCTGCGTAACATGCCTAGGGGGGGGTTTGAACCAGTGTCTGGATCCTCAATCTACTTCTCTTCTAGGTTAATGTTCCAAATGGCACCTTATTCCCTTTATAGTGCACTTATATTGACCAGGGCTCTGGTCAAAAGTAGTGCACTATATAGGGAATAGGGTGCCATTTGCGACACACACTAGATGTTAAGTTGTGGGCTACAGTACTATG
This sequence comes from Oncorhynchus tshawytscha, assembly GCF_018296145.1. NCBI lineage: Eukaryota > Metazoa > Chordata > Actinopteri > Salmoniformes > Salmonidae > Oncorhynchus > Oncorhynchus tshawytscha. Next base: position 389,929 of record NW_024609824.1, read on the forward strand.
ACTGCAACCGCCACAGGCATGTCAGATCGTGTTGTTGTTCTTTGACAAAATGTACTTTTCGAATCTGTGATTGTCAACCTGTTTGAGTCACGGTACTGAGTAGACAGAGCCAACAACTCCTCCATTTAATTTTTTCACTTGTTTTGCAGAATCTAAAGACAGCAACAACAATATAGTCTATGGGAATTCACTCTATCTATCTATCTATCTATCTATCTATCTATCTATCTATCTATCTATCTATCTATCTATCTATCTATCTATCTATCTATCTATCTATCTATCTATCTATCTATCTATCTATCTATCTATCTATCTATCTATCTATCTATCTATCTATTTTTTTTTATCTATCTATCTATCTATCTATCTATTTAATCTATCTCCAAGAAACCGTCCCTGATGTTTTTTTTTTAACCCTTATTTTACCAGGTAAATTGACTGAGAACACCTTCTCATTTACAGCAAAGAACTGGGGAACAGCTACAGGGGCGAGGACTTCCATGTCAGTAAATTTGTACAATCTGGTCTGCCATAGTGGACAGAGACTGTTAGAACTCTCTGTGGAGGATCTCCATTGAAAAAAGTTTTTTTTTTTGGTTCAAGATTAGGTTTAATCTGTGTCCAAGAAACCGTCCCTGTATGTTTATGTTCAGGTTTGGGTACAACAACAACAAAATATTAAATATACAGTAAATTAACAACGTTGAGGGGTTAGTAAACTCAGCAAAAAAGAAAGAAAACATCCTCTCGGTGTCCACTGCGTTTATTTGAAGCATACTTAACATGTGTAAATATTTGTATGAACAAAATAAGATTCAACAACTGAGACATAAACTGAACAACTTCCACTGACATATGACCTACACAGACATGTGGCTAATAATGTGTCCCTGAACAAAGGAATCTACAATAGGCCTGATAAAACATCCTCTATAATCTACAATAGGCCTGATAAAACATCCTCTATAATCTACAATAGGCCTGATAAAACATCCTCTATAATCTACAATAGGCCTGATAAAACATCCTCTATAATCTACAATAGGCCTGATAAAACATCCTCTATAATCTACAATAGGCCTGATAAAACATCCTCTATAATCTACAATAGGCCTGATAAAACATCCTCTATAATCTACAATAGGCCTGATAAAACATCCTCTATAATCTACAATAGGCCTGATAAAACATCCTCTATAATCTACAATAGGCCTGATAAAACATCCTCTATAATCTACAATAGGCCTGATAAAACATCCTCTATAATCTACAATAGGCCTGATAAAACATCCTCTATAATCTACAATAGGCCTGATAAAAAGGCCAATAGACCTGATAAAACATCCTATAATCTACAATAGGCCTGATAAAACATCCTCTATAATCTACAATAGGCCTGATAAAACATCCTCTATAATCTACAATAGGCCTGATAAAACATCTATAATCTACAATAGCCTATAAAAATCTACAATAGGCCTGGCCTGATAAAACATCCTCTATAATCTACAATAGGCCTGATAAAACATCCTCTATAATCTACAATAGGCCTGATAAAACATCCTCTATAATCTACAATAGGCCTGATAAAACATCCTCTATAATCTACTATAGACCTGATAAAACATCCTCTATAATCTACAATAGGCCTGATAAAATGGTGCAATATAGCATAGGGACATTATTACAGTAGAATAATCAGGAACAGCTGAGTATCTATAAGGACCTTAATCATGGAATTAATAAATGGGAGACAAAAAAGTGTGAAAATTAAACCAAGATTAAACCAATTAAAAAAGAACACACAAAAGATATATCTCACTACCCACAAAATAATGATGATATATGACTTATTAACTTGAATAAACTGCACTCCAGTGGTTTTTATGGGGTAGTAGTAGTGTAGATATGACTGGGTTTTATGGGGTAGTAGTAGTCTAGACATGACTGGGTTTTATGGGGTAGTAGTAGTTTAGATATGACTGGGTTTTATAGGGTAGTAGTAGTAGTTTAGATATGACTGGGTTTTATAGGGTAGTAGTAGTAGTCTAGATATGACTGGGTTTTATAGGGTAGTAGTAGTAGTAGTTTAGATATGACTGGGTTTTATAGGGTAGTAGTAGTAGTTTAGATAGATATGACTGGGTTTTATAGGGTAGTAGTAGTAGTTCAGATTTGACTGGGTTTTATTGGGTAGTAGTAGTAGTCTAGATATGACTGGGTTTTATGGGGTAGTAGTAGTGTAGATATGACTGGGTTTTATATGGTAGTAGTAGTCTTGATATGACTGGGTTTTATGGGGTAGTGTTACGTTCCCCAGATTATGTGTTGTAGTTTGTGTATTTGCATGTGTTTATTTCAGGAAATGGCTTCCTGAAATCCCTCAAGCAGCTGATTGGTCGACTCCAGGGCTAATTGCAGAGCTGACCCCGCCCCCTAGTCAAGACACAGCTGTCCCAATTACCCATTCCTTCAGAAGCTATATAAAAGCCAGTGTTCTGTTCAGAAGATTCTTTTTGTAGAGGATTTTGCTGGAGGTAGATTTGCTTGAGAGATTTGCTGGGAGGTCATTGTAGAGATTTTGCTAGAGAGAGATTTTGCTGGGAGTTCATTGCTGAGAGTTGGTATGTTTTGTGAGTTTGTTGCTCAGATAGAACTTATTTGATGTCCTTTGTCTCTTAGTTTGTTTGTGAAATTGTTTAATATTCTGTTTCATTTGTTCCCAGGGGGGAAGGGGAAGGCACCTAGGGAGTGCTTAGGCAAGAGGCCCGCGGGCATACATATACCCGTAGCATATTCGCTGTCTAGGCACACTAGGTAAGACCTGGGCGGACCACCCCTTGTATTTTGGTTAGGGCACCAGGTGGTGCTAAATTAGGTAAGTAGTGGGTAGGCAGGTAAGATAGGAGAGGGGGGGGCTTTGAGATTTACTTTCTTTGCTTTGGTTCCGTCCAGACCCTTTTCCCCATATTACCGTGTAAAGGAATAAAGTCCTTGTAAACGGTACCACATTCTGCTTGTTGTCATTTTTACTCGCACCTACAGTCCATACCTTTTTCGCTTCACAGAGAGTTTAGTTGTAGCAGGGTGTTGCGTTCCCTCTTCATAGAGGCGTGCGTAACAGGTAGTAGTAGTCTAGATATGACTGGGTTTTATAGAGTAGTAGTAGTAGTCTAGATATGACTGGGTTTTATGGGGTAGTAGTAGTAGTCTAGATATGACTGGGTTTTATAGGGTAGTAGTAGTAGTCTAGATATGACTGGGTTTTATAGGGGTAGTAGTAGTAGTCTGGATATGACGGGGTTTTATAGGGTAGTAGTAGTAGTCTAGATATGACTGGGTTTTATAGGGTAGTAGTAGTAGTAGTCTAGATATGACTGGGTTTTATAGGGTGGTAGTAGTCTAGATATGACTGGGATTTATGGGGTAGTGGTAGTAGTTTAGATATGACTGGGTTTTATAGATTAGTAGTAGTAGTAGTCTAGATATGACTGGGTTTTATAGGGTAGTAGTAGTAGTAGTCTAGATATGACGGAGATTTATATGGTAGTAGTAGTCTAGATATGACAGGGATTTATAGGGTATTAGTAGTCTAGATATGACTGGGTGTTATGGGGTAGTAGTAGTCTAGATATGACGGGTTTTTATACTAGTCTAGATATGTGTTATGGGGTAGTAGTAGTCTAGATATGACTGGGATATGACTGGGTTTTATAGGGTAGTAGTTAGATATGACTGGGTTTTATAGGGTAGTAGTTAGATATGACTGGGATTTATAGGGTAGTAGTAGTAGTTTAGATATGACTGGGTGTTATGGGGTAGTAGTAGTCTAGATATGACTGGGTTTTATAGGGTAGTAGTAGTAGTCTAGATATGACTGGGTTTTATAGGGTAGTAGTAGTCTAGATATGACTGGGTGTTATGGGGTAGTAGTAGTCTAGATATGACTGGGTTTTATAGGGTAGTAGTAGTAGTCTAGATATGACTGGGTTTTATAGGGTAGTAGTAGTAGTCTAGATATGACTGGGTTTTATAGGGTAGTAGTAGTAGTCTAGATATGACTGGGTTTTATAGGGTAGTAGTAGTCTAGATATGACTGGGTTTTATAGGGTAGTAGTAGTAGTCTAGATATGACTGGGTTTTATAGGGTAGTAGTTAGATATGACTGGGTTTTATAGGGTAGTTTATGACTGGGATTTATAGGGTAGTAGTTAGATATGACTGGGTTTTATAGGGTAGTAGTAGTAGTGTAGATATGACTGGGTTTTATAGGGTAGTAGTTAGATATGACTGATCCCTTGTTTTTCTCTTTTTCCCCTCTTACCCTCCAGTGGCAGTGTTAGCCTATAAGAGAGCTCTAAGATGTTACTCTCTGGCAACGTCTCAAATGGCACCCTATTCCCTATGAAGTGCACTACTGTTAACCAAGGCTCTGGTCAAAAGAAGTGCTCTATGTAGGGAATTGTGTGACAGTTGGTACACAGCCTATGTACGCAGTGGTGAGGGAGACGTCGGGGAGGCTGTAGGCAGGATATACCCTCCCACGTCGGGCGTCCCAGAGAGGGACCCTCTATAGGACCACTCTGTCTGCTGGAGTGGACAGGGAACGTTTTCATACCTTCATCCCTGCCTGGCTGTTTCTCACGCACAAAGCATCTCTATTTCCAGCTGCACGTAAAGGCCTGCGGTCTTCTTGTGGCCACGTCGACTTCTGGTAACTGCCATGTGCTGTGAAAGTACAGCTAAAATTTCCCCTCACTCTGGAGAAATAAAACACATGTTTTCAATGATACCTCTTTGAAATTGAATTGGTTGTAGCTTCATGTTTTCTATCCTCATTGCCTATCAAAATCTGTCAATCATAAAAGACAGGTATGGGATTTACTACGCAGATCATTTTTCAAAGCACACACTGTTGAACATATGCTGTACAATACAGTGCCTTCAGAAAGTATTCACACCCCTCGATAATGACAAAGTGAAAACATGTTTTTAGACATTTTTTGCAAATATATTTCAAATGAAATACAGAAATATCTCATTTACATAAGTATTCACACCCCTGAGTTAGAATCACCTTTGGCTGCGTTTACAGTTGTGAGTATTTCTTGGTAAATCTCAAATAACTTTGCACACCTGGATTGTACAATATTTTCACATTATTCTTTTAAAAATTCTTCAAACTCTGTCAAGTTGGTTGTTTAAACATTGCTGGACAGCCACTTTCAAGTCTTGCCATAGATTTTCAAGCCAAGTGAAAACTGTAACTAGGCCACTCAGGAACATTCAATGTTGTTTTGGTAAGCAACTCCAACGTATATTTGACCTTTAGTTTATTGTCCAGGTTAAAGTGCAAGGGGTTGGTTCAGGTATTTATTTTTTTTTTTTTTTGGGGGGGGGGACTCGAGGTGAGTAAAGGGGATAATTTTTAAGAAACTATTTGAAGAGGTAGACTTTCAGGTGCTTTCAGAAAATGGGCAGGGTTTCCTAGCTGACCTAGCTTCAAGGGGAACATGGTTCCACCATTGGGGTTCCATTGTGGTTCCAGAAGAGCTTGGACTGGGCTGAGCGGGAGCTGCCCTCTGGTAGGGGTGGGAGGGCCAAGAGACCAGAGGTGGCAGAATGGGTTTGGGTGTAGGGTTTGAGCATAGCCGGAAGGTAGGGAGGGGTAGTTCCTCTTGCTGCACCGTAGGTAAGCACCATGGTTTTATAGTGGATTCAAGATTTTGGACTGGAAGCCAGTGGAGTGTGTGGAGGAGCTGGGTGACATCGGAGAACATGGGAAGGTTGAAAACCAGGCGGGCTGCAGCGTTTTGGATAAGTAGCAGGGGTTTGATGGCAAAAGCAGCCCAGCCAAGAGCAAGAGCAAGTTGCAGTAGTCCAGACGGGAGATGACGTTGTGCCTGGATTAGGACCTGCGCCGCTTCCTGTGTGAGGTAGGGTCGTACTATACAGATGTTGTAGAGCATGAACCTGCAGGAGTGAGTCACTGCTTTGATGTTTGCTGAGAATGACAGGGTGTTGTCCAGGGTCACGCCAAGGTACATTGCACTCTGGAAGGGTGACACGGTGGAGTTGTCAACCATGATGGACAGGTCTTGGAGCGGCCAGGCCTTCCGCTGGAGGAGGTTGGGCTTGAGGTGGTGGGCCGACATCCAAGCTGAGCTATCTGCCAGGCACGCAGAGATACCTGTCGCCACCTGGGGTCAGAAGTGGGAAGGAGAAAAGTAGTTGAGTGTCATCCGCATAGCAATGATAGGAGAGAGGATATGTGAGGAAATGAGTTAGAAGAGCGATTTGGTGTATAGAGAGTACAGGGCCTAGAACCGAGCCCTGAGGGACACCAGTAGTGAGGGTATGTGGTAGAGACACAGATCCTCTCCACGTCACCTGGTAGGAGCAGCCTGCCAGGTAGGATGCAATCTAAGAGTGTGCAGAGCCTGAGATGCCCAGCTCTGAGAGGGTGGAGAGGAGGATCTGACAGAGCCTGAGACGCCCAGCCCTGAGAGGGTGGAGAGGAGGATCTGACAATTCACGGTGTTGAAGGCAGCGTATAGATGTAGGAGGATCAGAACAGAGGAAAGAGAGTCAGCTTTGGCAGTGCGGAGAGCCTGCGTCACACAGAGAAGAGCAGTCTCGGTTGAGTGACCCGCCTTGAAGCCTGACTGGCTAGGGTCAAAAAGATTGTTCTGAGAGAGATAACGAGAGAGTCTATCAGGGACATTAAGCTCAAGTGTTTTGGAAAGGAAAGAAAAAAGGGATACACGTCTATAGATTTTGACATCAGGAGTCGAGTGTTGGTTTCATGAGGAGAGGATCGACTCGGGCCAGTGGTCAGGGAGGAGTTGATGAGGGAAGAGGGGAATGGGAGAAGGTCTCCAGAGATGGTCTGGAGAAGGGAAGAGGGGATGGGGTTGAGCGGAAAGGTTGTCTGGCGGCCAACCTCACTAGTCGCAGGATATCATCTGGAGAGAGAGGGGAGAAAGAGGTCAAGGCGTAGGGTAGTTCTGTGTGAGTGGGACCAGTGGACTCAGTCGGCTGAGTGAACGAGGAGTAGATGTTGTAAACCTTCAAAGATGTTGACCAAGTCATCCACAGTTAGGGAGGGGGAAGGGGTGGGGTGGATGATTAAGGAGGGAGGAGAAGGTGGAAAAGCCTTTCCTGGGGTTAGAGGCAGAAGCTTGACATTTTAGAGTGATAGAAAGTGGCTTTAGCAGCAGATACAGAGGAAGAGAAGGTAGAGAGAAGGGAGTCCTCCGGAAGTTTACTTTTCCTTCATTTTCACTCAGCTGCCCACAGCCCTGTTTTCTCAGATCGCAATGAGTCACTCAGCCACAGGGCAGGAGGGGAGGGCTAGCTGTTAGGAAAGGGGACAGTGCGAGTCACTCAGCCACAGGGCAGGAGGGGAGGGAGAGCTGGTAGGAAAGGGGCCTGTGCGAGTCAGAGGATGAGGAAAGGGAGGAGAGTAAGGTGGAAGAGGCAGATTCAGGAGACAGGAGGGAGAAGGATTTAGCAGAAGGGAGAGATGATAGATTGAAGAGGAGAACGTAGTGGGAGAGAGAGAGCAAAGATTGTGACGGCGCATGACCATCTGGGTAGAGGTTGAGTGGTTAAAGATAAACTTGTTGTTAATCCCACCACAGTGTCCGATTTCAAAAAGGCTTTACGACAAAAGCATACCATGCGATTATGTTAGGTCAGTACCTAGTCACAAAATAACACAGCCATTTTTCCAGCCAAAGAGGAGTCACAAAAAGCAGAAATAGAGATAAAATGAATTACTAACCTTTGATGATCTTCATCAGATGGCACTCATAGGACTTCCTGTTACACAATACATGTATGTTTTGTTTGATAAAGTTCATTTTTATATCCAAAAATCTCTGTTTACATTGGCGTGTTGTTATGTTTTGCCTCCAAAACATCCGGTGAAAGTGCAGAGAGCCACGTCAATTTACAGAAATAATCATCATAAATGTTGATGAAAATACAACTGTTATGCATGGAATTAAAGATATACTTCTCCTGAATGCAACCGCTGTGTCAGATTTCAAATAAGCTTTACAGAAAAAGCACACCATGGAGTAATCTGAGTACAGTGCTCAGAGATCAAAACAAGCAACACAGATACCCGCCATGTTGTGGAGTCAACAAAAGTCAGAAATAGCATGATAAATATTAACTTACCTTTGATGATCTTCATCAGAATGCACTCCCAGGAATCGCAGTTCCACAATAAGTGTTAGTATTGTTCGATAAAGTCCATCATTGATGTCCAAATACCTCCTTTTTGTTCGTGCATTTAGTACAGTAATCCAAATGCACAGGCACTAGGTCCAGACAAAGTAAAAAAAGTTATATTACAGTTCGTAGAAACATGTCAAACGATGTATATAATCAATCTTTAAGATGTTTTTATCTTAAATCTTCAATAATGTTTCAACCGGAGAATTCCTTTGTCTTTAGAAATGAAAGGGAATTGGAGCTAACTCTCACGGGCGCGTGCCTGACTGAGCACATGGCCTTCTGGCAAACCCAGGACTCAATCAGCTCTCATTCTCTCCCACTTCACAGTAGAAGCCTGAAACAAGGTTCTAAAGACTGTTGACATCTAGTGGAAGCCTTAGGAAGTGCAATATGACCCCACAGACACTGTATATTGGATAGGCTAAGACTTGAAAACCTACGAACCTCAGATTTCCCACTTCCTGGTTGGATTTTTTCTCAGGTTTTTGCCTGCCATATGAGTATTGTTATACTCACAGACATCATTCAAACAGTTTTAGAAACTGGTGAATATAGTGTTTTGGTGGATATAGTGTCATGGTGGATATAGTGTTTTGGTGAATATAGTGTTTTGGTGGATATAGTGTTTTGGTGGATACAGTGTCATGGTGGATATAGTGTTTTAGGCTCCTGCCCTACGGGCCAGTATGGTTAGAACAAGGCTTTCTTACAGGAGACAGAGGCTCTGTGTTTAAGGATATTCTAAACTTCAGTCCTGAGACACCAGCTGTTGGTATAAAGACCTTTAATCTATATGTGGAATGCTTCTCAAATGGCACCCTATTCCCTTTTTAATACACTACTTTTGACCAGGGCCCATAGAGCTCAAGGCCCATAGAGCTCAAGGCCCATAGAGCTTAAGGCCCATAGAGCTCAAGGCCCATAGAGCTTAAGGCCCATAGAGCTCAAGGCCCATAGAGCTCAAGGCCCATAGAGCTCAAGGCCCATAGAGCTCAAGGCCCATAGAGCTCAAGGCCCATAGAGCTCAAGGCCCATAGAGCTCAAGGCCCCATAGAGCTCAAGGCCCATAGAGCTCAAGGCCCATAGTGCTCAAGGCCCATAGAGCTCTGGTCAAAAGTAGTGCACTGTATGTGGAATCGGGGGGCATATGGGACGATCTCGTGGTAAGTGGAACAGAAGGCCACACTGTTTCTATCCCCTGTCATTATACACCTGTCCTGCACGCCCACACAATTAACCAGAGAGAGAGAGAGAGAGAGAGAGAGAGAGAAAGAGCGCTGAGTGAGGTGAGAAAGCTGTGGTGGGACAATGAGAGAACTGGCCATCCCCCTAGAGAAGCCAACAGAACAGCACACTTCACCCCCACCACAGGCAGGACAGACAAGACAGGACCCACCAACCCGTCAGACCCCCCCACCTTCTATCACCTCGGACAGCCCCCTTGTTAGAACTCCTGACATCCCCCACCACACCCACTGAAGACACATAAAAGCCAGAGATGGTGCTCATAGTAGACTCAAACAGGAAATTTGTGCAAGAAAATGATTTATTTCCTAAACACAAAGTGGCTAAACTGTCTTGTCCGAACCACCGGCGTGCCCTGGAGCTGCTGTCTGAGGACCGACTAGGATCCCCCAATCACATCATAATTCACACAAAATTACCTGACAGCCCAGAAGGAAAGGGTGGCCACAGCACTCAATGGAGAGACTGAAAAAGCTTATCCCACGTTCCCTAACACACAAGTTATCAAATGTTATTGGTCACATACACATTTTTAGCAGTTGGTAATGCGGGTGTAGCTCCAACAGTGCAGGAGTATCTCACAATGACGCTACAAGCTTGGCACACCTGTATTTGGGCAGTTTCTCCCATTCTTCTCTGCAGATCCTCTCATCTCTGTCAGGTTGGATGAGCAGCGTCACTGCACAGCTATTTTCAGGTCTCTCCAGAGATGTTCAATCGGGTTCGACTCCGGGCTCTGGCTGGGCCACTCAAGGACATTCAGAGACTTGTCCCAAAGCCACTCCTGCATTGTCTTGGCTGTGTGCTTACGGTCATTGTCCTGTTGGAAGGTGAACCTTCACCCCAGTCTGACGTCCTGAGCGCTTTGGAGCAGGTTTTCATCAAGGATCTCTCTGTACTTTGCTCAGTTCATCTTTCCCTCGATCCGGTCTAGTCTCCCAGTCCCTGCCGCTGAAAAACATCTCCACACCATGATGCTGCCACCACCATGCTTCACCGTAGGGATGGTGCTAGGTTTCCTCCAGACGTGAGGCTTGGTATTCAGGCCAAATAGTTCAATCTTGGTTTCATCAGACCAGAGAAAATCCACGCTGGCTGTCATGTGCCTTTTACTGAGGAGTGGATTCCATCTGGCCACTCTACCATAAAAGCCTGATTGGTGGAGTGCTGCAGAGATGATTGTCCTTCTGGAAGGTTCTTCCATCTCCACAGAGGACATCTAGAGCTCTGTCAGAGTGACCATTGGGTTCTGAAAAAGGCCCGTCTGGAAGACACCATTTAAATGTGATATTTCAGTTTTTTATTTTTAAGATATTTGGAAAAGTTACATTATGGGGTTTTGTGTGTAGATTGATGAGGGAAAAAACTAACAATTTAATCCATTTTAGAATAAGGCTGTAACGTAACAAAATGTGAAAAAAGTCAAGGGGTCTGAATACTTCCGAAGGCACTGTAAATCAATGATAGACCTCGTCCTACTGGTCTCAGAAATCAAATGTCTACTGTTTGCAGACGATCTGGTGCTTCTGTCCCCTACCAAGGAGGGCCTACAGCAGGACCTAGACCTGGGCCCTGACAGTGAATCTCAGTAAGACAAAAATAATGGTGTTCCAAAAAAGGTCCAGTAGCCAGTACAACAAATACAAAATTCTATCTAGACACTGTTGCCCCAGAGCAGTGGTTCCCAAACTTTTTATAGTCCCGTACCCCTTCAAACATTCAACCTCCAGCTGCGTACCCCCTCTAGCACCAGGGTCAGCGCACTCTCAAATGTTGTTTTTTGCCATCATTGTAAGCCTGCCACACACACACTATACAATACATTTATTAAACATAAGAATAAGTGTGAGTTTTTCACAACCCGGCTCGTGGGAAGTGACAAAGCTCTAATAGGACCAGGGCACAAATAATAATATAACAATAATCAATAATTTTGCTCTTTACTTAGCAATCTTACATATAAAACCTTATTTGTTCATCAAAAATTTTGAATAACTCCCCACGCGTTAATGACAAGGGTATGCTTGAAAGGATGCACATAACTCTGCAATGTTGGGTTGTATTGGAGAGAGTCCGAGTCTTTTTCCACACACAGTCTGTGCCTGCATTTAGTTTTCATGCTAGTGAGGGCCAAGAATCCACTCTCACATAGGTACGTGGTTGCAAAGGGCTTCAGTGTCTTAACAGCGCGATTTGCCAAGGCAGGATACTCTGAGCACGGCCCAATCCAGAAATCTGGCAGCGGCTTCTGATTCAATTAAATGTTCACAGAACCGTTTGTTGCAATTTCAATGAGGCTCTCTTGTTCAGATATCGGTAAGTGGACTGGAGGCAGGGCATGAAAGGGATAACGATTCCAGTTGTTTGTGTCGTCCGTTTCGGGAAAGTACCTGCATAATTGCGCACCCAACTCACTCAGGTGCTTCGCTATATCACATTTGACATTGTCCGTAAGCTTGAGTTCATTTGCACACAAAAAAATCATACAATGATGTAAAGACCTGTGTGTTGTCCTTGTTAATGCAGACAGACAAGAGCTCCAACTTCTTAATCAGTCTCAATTGTGTCACGCACTTTGAATATAGTTGCGGAAAGTCCCTGTAATCCTACATTCAGATCATTCGGTCGAGAAAAAACATCACCCAGATAGACCAGTCGTGTGAGAAACTCATCATCATGCAAGCGGTCAGACAAGTGAAAATTATGGTCAGTAAAGAAAACTTTAAGCTCGTCTCTCAATAAAGAAAACCTGTCAATAGTTTGTCCCTTGATAACCAGCCCACTTCTGTATGTTGTAAAAGCCTTACATGGTTGCTGCCTACATCATTGCATAGTGCAGAAAATACACAAGAGTTCAGGGGCCTTGCTTTAACAAAGGTATCCATTTTCACTGTAGTGTCCAAAACGTCTTTCAAGCTGTCAGGCATTCCCTTGGCAGCAAGAGCCTCTTGGTGGATGCTGCAGTGTGCCCAAGTGGCGTCGGGAGCAACTGTTTGCACTCACGTTACCACTCCACTATGTCTCCCTGTCATGGCTTTTGCAACATCAGTACAGATACCAACACGTCTTGACCACCAAAGTCCATTTGATGTCACAAAGCTGTCCAGTACTTTAAAAATATCCTCTTCTGTTCTTGTTTCCAGTGGTTTGCAGAAGAGGATGTCTTCCTTAATTGACCCCCCACAAATGTAAAGGACATATACCAGGAGCTGTGCCAGGCCCCCACGTCTGTTGACTCAATCAGCTGTAACGCATAGAATTCACTGGCTTGTACACAAATTGTTTCAAAACATCTCCTGCCATGTCACCGATACGTCATGAAACAGTGTTGTTTGATGAAGACATTGTCTGTATAGTTTTTTTGGCCTTTTCCCCCAGCATTGTCCCAGCCATATCTGCAGCAGCAGGAAGAATGAACTCTTCCACAATAGTGTGGGACTTGCCTGTCCTGTGCCACTCTGTAGCTCACCATATAAGACGCTTCTAGCCCCTTCATATTAACGGTATCTGTTGCTTTTATACATTTCTTACTACTCAAATGTCATCTTAATTCTCGCTCAAAAAACTCATGTGGCTTATTTTTCAAATTGGCATGTTTTGTTTCTAAATGTCTGTTTCATGGAGTTGAAATATAGTACATTTGCACATATAACACACTGGGGCTGAGGAAAGACACTACTCCCAATATAAGTGAACCCCAAATCAATGTAGTTCTCATCATATTTGCACCTCTTTGATAGTCCAATGTTCCTGTCTGTTGTTTGGTGCTTTCCCGGGTAAGGGGGCAGTAGCTCTTCAGCTGCATCAGATTCACAACTGATGTGTCCATGCTAGCTGGGCTAATAACAAATGTAGTATTACTGATGCTAGCTGGGCTAACAACAATTGTAGTATTACTGATGCTAGCTGGGCTAACAACAACTGTAGAATTACTGATGCTAGCTGGGCTAACAACAACTGTAGTATTACTGATGCTAGCTGGGCTAATAACAACTGTAGTATTACTGATGCTAGCTGGGCTAACAACAACTGTAGTATTACTGATGCTAGCATTGGATGTTCTCGTGGGAGCAGAACAACTTGTGTCGTCGACAGGTGCAGGTGTAGTACTGCTGGTAGTAGCCCTAGTTTTTTTAACCATTTATCAATTTTCGAGCAAATGGAATGAGCAGCAGCTACGTTTGGCTATATAAGGACCGCTAGTGGAATACCCGCAAAAGAGTAACGGTTAATGTCATTGGATGTTAATTATTTGAATGGCGACCTGTATTTGTAACGATCGTTGTTGGAAGGATGGTTGGACCAAGATGCAGCGTGGGGTAGGTTAATCATTTTATTTCTGATAAAACCGGCGAAAAAAAAATAAAGAGTAAAAAACGAAACGTCCAGCTTTGTAGGGCTAAAAAGCTACAATACAAAATCAAGATCCCACACACAACAGGTGGTAAAAAGGCTGCCTAAATATGATCCCCAATCAGAGACAACGATAGACAGCTGCCTCTGATTGGGAACCATACCAGGCCAACATAGAAATACACAAACTAGAGTACCCACCCTAGTCACACCCTGACCTAACTAAAATAGAGAATAAAAAGGCTTTGACATTGTGTTGCTGTTTTGCTGAACACTAGATGGTTTCATTAGATTTTTGGCAGTGAAACGAGGCTACTCAGGCAAGAAGAAAACCTCACCCAAATGTATAGCCCCGTTGGAAAATATAAATGGACTGTTTGAAAATGTGAAAGGAAATGTGAATCACATTTTTATTTGGGTACCCCCGACGGCATTGCACGTTACCCTGGTTTGGGAATACCTGCCCTACCGCACACAAATAATTATACCCATCTCAGCCTAAACATCAGCGCCACAGGTAACTTCCACAAGGCTATGAACCATTTGAGAGACAAGAAGGGTCTTCTACGCCATTAAAAGGAACTTAAAACTCGACATCCCAATTAGGATCGGGCCAAAAATATTTCAATCAGTTATAGAACCCATTGCCCTCTACGGCTGTAAGTTCTGGGGACCCTCACCAACCAATAATTCACCAAATTGGACAAACACCTGATTGAGACTCTGTATGCAGAATTCTGCTAAAATAATATTTGTGTACAACGCAAAACCCCAAACAATCCATGTAGAGCAGAATTAGGACTACTGTTATCAATACCTAGAATTAGGACTACAGTTATCAATACCTAGAATTAGGACTACAGTTATCAATACCTAGAATTAGGACTACAGTTATCAGAACCCAGAATTAGGACTACCGTTATCAATACCCAGAATTAGGACTACCGTTATCAATACCCAGAATTAGGACTACTGTTATCAATACCAGAATTAGGACTACAGTTATCAATACCCAGAATTAGGACTACAGTTATCAATACCCAGAATTAGGACTACAGTTATCAATACCCAGAATTAGGACTACCGTTATCAATACCCAGAATTAGGACTACTGTTATCAATACCCAGAATTAGGACTACTGTTATCAATACCCAGAATTAGGACTACCATTATCAATACCCTGAAAAGACTTGTACAACCACCTTCAAGGAAGCGATGCCAACATATTCCACCACAAAGCCCTCAATGGACCCAGAGAAGAGTCCCCTCAGCCAGCTGTTTTTTTGGGATCTGTTCACAAACACAAATAGACCCCACAGGGCCCCAGGACAGCAGCACAATTAGTCCCAACCAAATTCTGAGAGATTATGAGAAAGCAGTAAACACTGGAAACAATCAACCAAAAAAACAGAGCAAATTGGAATGATATTTGGCCCTAAACAGAGAGTACACAGTGGCAGAACACCTGACCACCGTGACCAACCCAAAATTAAGAAAATCCTTGACTATGTGAGCATAGCCTTGTTATTGAAAGAGGCCGCGGTAGGCAGACATGGCTCTCAAGAGAAGACAGGCTATGTACCCACTGCCCACAAAAGGAGTTGGACACTGAGCTGCACTTTCTCACCTCCTGCCAAATGTATGACCACATTAGAGATACATATTCCCCAAAGATCACACAGACCCACAAAGAATTTGAAAACATATCAAACATTGATAAACTCCCATTTCTGTTAGGCAAAATACCTCTGTGTGCATTAACAGCAGCAAGATTTGTATCTTGTTGCCATGAGAAAAGTGCAACCCGTGGAGGACAAACAACATTGCAAATAGCACCAATGTTTATCTGTTTATTTATCTTCCCCTACTATTCGTACTCCAACTATTTGCACATAGCTGATAATATAACACAAGTGTCTTTATCTTTTCTGAAACCTTTGTTAAATTAGTTTCTTCTCACTTTTGTTTATTTCACATGCTTTGGCAATGTAAACACGTTTCCCAATGCCAATAAAGCTCCTTTGAATTGAGAGAGAGAGAGAGAGAGAGAGAGAGAGAGAGAGAGAGAGAGAGAGAGAGAGAGAGAGAGAGAGAGAAAGATCCTTACAAGGGTTATATAAATGTTACAAGGTGATATGAACACAGCAAATTAACTAACGTTTTTTCCCTTAGGCCCTGAAAAGTGTTTTAGAGTTCCTAAACTACAGCTGGCAGGGCATGGTTTAGAGGTAAGACAAAACACAGTGGTTCCTTGTAAGGATCCATCGAGAAACCCTTCCAGGCTCATTCATCTGTCATCTAGCATTAATGCTAGGTCCTGGTCCTTCCACCTGTTTCCCTGTGTTGCTGCCCAAATGGCACCCTATACCCTACTGAGTGCACCACTTTATTCCAAGGCTACTTAGGGTCCAAAGTAATGCACTACATGTGGAATAGGGTAGTATTTGGGATGCAGGTTTCAGTCTAATACTACACAGATGTTTGTCTGACATCGTTGCAGGGCTGTGGGAAGGGGGCTGGGGTGAGAGGCTGGGGGAGAGTGTTGTACATGTAGCACCCATGCCATTAGCATCACAAATGGCACCCTATTCACACATAGGGAGAGAGAGGGGGGAGAGAGAGGGGGAGAGAGAGAGAGAGAGAGAGGGAGAGAGAGAGGGGGGAGAGAGAGAGAGGGGAGAGAGAGAGGGGGGAGAAAGGAGGGGGGAGAGAGAGAGAGAGGGGGAGAGAGAGAGAGAAAGAGAGGGAGAGAGAGGGAGAGAAACCCCCCCGCCATGTTCCCTTGTGACCAACACGCAACATCTTAAGAACTAGTAAAAGAAAAGTACTAAAAAGGTTCTGACATGGTTCTCTACGACGTTCTGGAAACTTAGAGGGAACAAGGTCAACCAGAGGACAATCCCTTGAGGCAGTTACGCAACATTCTTAGAAAGTCATTGGGGTAACATCTCAACAAAACCCTTAAGGGACCTAAAGGGAATGTCGCTGAATGTCCTCAGGAAGACCCCTGTTTTCTGGGATGTTACTGAGAACCCACTGTGTTGGAGCGTGTTACTGAGAACCCACTGTGTTGGAGCGTGTTACTGAGAACCCACTGTGTTGGAGCATGTTACTGAGAACCCACTGTGTTGGAGCGTGTTACTGAGAACCCACTGTGTTGGAGCGTGTTACTGAGAACCCACTGTGCTGGAGCGTGTTGCTCAAAACCCAGTGTGTTGGAGTGTGTTGCTCAGAACCCACTGTGTTGGAACGTGTTACTGAGAACCCAGTGTGTTGGAGTGTGTTGCTCAGAACCCACTGTGTTGGAGCATGTTACTGAGAACCCACTGTGTTGGAGCGTGTTACTGAGAACCCACTGTGTTGGAGCGTGTTACTGAGAACCCACTGTGTTGGTGCGTGTTACTGAGAACCCACTGTGTTGGAGTGTGTTACTGAGAACCCACTGTGTTGGAACGTGTTACTGAGAACCCACTGTGTTGGAGTGTGTTACTGAGAACCCACTGTGTTGGAGCGTGTTACTGAGAACCCACTGTGTTGGAGCGTGTTACTGAGAACCCACTGTGTTGGAGCGTGTTACTGAGAACCCACTGCATGTTACTGAGAACCCACTGTGTTGGAGCGTGTTACTGAGAACCCACTGTGTTGCGTGTTACTGAGAACCCACTGTGTACTGATGTTACTGAGAACCCAGTGTTACTGAGAACCCACTGTGTTGGAGCGTGTTACTGAGAACCCACTGTGTTGGAGCGTGTTACTGAGAACCCACTGTGTTGGAGCGTGTTACTGAGAACCCACTGTGTTGGAGCGTGTTACTGAGAACCCACTGTGTTGTGATGGAGCGTGAGAACCCACCCTGAGAACCCACTGTGTGTGTTACTGAGAACCCTGTGTTGGAGCGTGAGAACCCACTGTGTTGGAGCTGTTACTGAGAACCCACTGTGTTGGAGCGTGTTACTGAGAACCCACTGTGTTGTTACTGAGAACCCACTGTGTGGAGCGTGTTACTGAGCGTGTTACTGAGAACCCCAGCGTGTGTTGGAGCGTGTTACTGAGAACCCACTGTGTTGGAGCGTGTTACTGAGAACCCACTGTGTTGGACTGTGTTGGCGTGTTACTGAGAACCCACTGTGTTGGAGCGTGTTACTGAGAACCCACTGTGTTGGAGCGTGTTACTGAGAACCCACTGTGTTGGAGCGTGTTACTGAGAACCCACTGTGTTGGAGCGTGTTACTGAGAACCCACTGTGTTGGAGCGTGTTACTGAGAACCCACTGTGTTGGAGCGTGTTACTGAGAACCCAACGTGTTACTGAGAACCCACTGTGTTGGAGCGTGTTACTGAACCCACTGTGTTGGAGCGTGTTACTGAGAACCCACTGTGTTGGAGCGTGTTACTGAGACTGTGTTGGAGCGTGTTACTGAGAACCCACTGTGTTGGAGCGTGTTACTGAGAACCCACTGTGTTGGAGCGTGTTACTGAGAACCCACTGTGTTGGAGCGTGTTACTGAGAACCCACTGTGTTGGAGCGTGTTACTGAGAACCCACTGTGTTGGAGCGTGTTACTGAGAACCCACTGTGTTGGAGCGTGTTACTGAGAACCCACTGTGTTGGAGCGTGTTACTGAGAACCCACAGCGTGTTACTGAGAACCCACTGTGTTGGAGCGTGTTACTGAGAACCCACTGTGTTGGTTACTGAGAACCCACTGTGTTGGAGCGTGTTACTGAGAACCCACTGTGTTGGAGCGTGTTACTGAGAACCCAGCGTGTTACTGAGAACCCACTGTGTTGGAGCGTGTTACTGAGAACCCACTGTGTTGGAGCGTGTTACTGAGAACCCACTGTGTTGGAGCGTGTTACTGAGAACCCACTGTGTTGGAGCGTGTTACTGAGAACCCACTGTGTTGGAGCGTGTTACTGAGAACCCACTGTGTTGGAGCGTGTTACTGAGAACCCACTGTGTTGGAGCGTGTTACTGAGAACCCACTGTGTTGGAGCGTGTTACTGAGAACCCACTGTGTTGGAGCGTGTTACTGAGAACCCACTGTGTTGGAGCGTGTTACTGAGAACCCACTGTGTTGGAGCGTGTTACTGAGAACCCACTGTGTTGGAGCGTGTTACTGAGAACCCACTGTGTTGGAGCGTGTTACTGAGAACCCACTGTGTTGGAGCGTGTTACTGAGAACCCACTGTGTTGGAGCGTGTTACTGAGAACCCACTGTGTTGGAGCGTGTTACTGAGAACCCCTGTGATGGAGCGTGTTACTGAGAACCCACTGTGTTACTGAGAACCCACTGTGTTGGAGCGTGTTACTGAGAACCCACTGTGTTGAGCGTGTTACTGAGAACCCACTGTGTTGGAGCGTGTTACTGAGAACCCACTGTGTTGGAGCGTGTTACTGAGAACCCACTGTGTTGGAGCGTGTTACTGAGAACCCACTGTGTTGGAGCGTGTTACTGAGAACCCACTGTGTTGGAGCGTGTTACTGAGAACCCACTGTGTTGGAGCGTGTTACTGAGAACCCACTGAGCGTGTTGGAGAACCCACTGTGTTACTGAGAACCCACTGTGTTGGAGCGTGTTACTGAGAACCCACTGTGTTGGAGCGTGTTACTGAGAACCCACTGTGTTGGAGCGTGTTACTGAGAACCCACTGTGTTGGAGCGTGTTACTGAGAACCCACTGTGTTGGAGCGTGTTACTGAGAACCCACTGTGTTGGAGCGTGTTACTGAGAACCCACTGAGCGTGTTACTGAGAACCCACTGTGTTGGAGCGTGTTACTGAGAACCCACTGTGTTGGAGCGTGTTACTGAGAACCCACTGTGTTGGAGCGTGTTACTGAGAACCCACTGTGTGGAGCGTGTTACTGAGAAGCGTGTTGGAGCGTGTTACTGAGAACCCACTGTGTTGGAGCGTGTTACTGAGAACCCACTGTGTTGGAGCGTGTTACTGAGAACCCACTGTGTTGGAGCGTGTTACTGAGAACCCACTGTGTTGGAGCGTGTTACTGAGAACCCACTGTGTTGGAGCGTGTTACTGAGAACCCACACTGTGAACCCACTGTGGAGCGTGTTACTGAGAACCCACTGTGTTGGAGCGTGTTACTGAGAACCCACTGTGTTGGAGCGTGTTACTGAGAACCCACTGTGTTGGAGCGTGTTACTGAGAACCCACTGTGTTGGAGCGTGTTACTGAGAACCCACTGTGTTGGAGCGTGTTACTGAGAACCCACTGTGTTGGAGCGTGTTACTGAGAACCCACTGTGTTGGAGCGTGTTACTGAGAACCCACTGTGTTGGAGCGTGTTACTGAGAACCCACTGTGTTGGAGCGTGTTACTGAGAACCCACTGTGTTGGAGCGTGTTACTGAGAACCCACTGTGTTGGAGCGTGTTACTGAGAACCCACTGTGTTGGAGCGTGTTACTGAGAACCCACTGTGTTGGAGCGTGTTACTGAGAACCCACTGTGTTGGAGCGTGTTACTGAGAACCCACTGTGTTGGAGCGTGTTACTGAGAACCCACTGTGTTGGAGCGTGTTACTGAGAACCCACTGTGTTGGAGCGTGTTACTGAGAACCCACTGTGTTGGAGCGTGTTACTGAGAACCCACTGTGTTGGAGCGTGTTACTGAGAACCCACTGTGTTGGAGCGTGTTACTGAGAACCCACTGTGTTGGAGCGTGTTACTGAGAACCCACTGTGTTGGAGCGTGTTGAGAACCCACTGTGAGAACCCACTGTGTTGGAGCGTGTTACTGAGAACCCACTGTGTTGGAGCGTGTTACTGAGAACCCCCACTGTGTTGGAGCGTGTTACTGAGAACCCACTGTGTTGGAGCGTGTTACTGAGAACCCACTGTGTTGGAGCGTGTTACTGAGAACCCACTGTGTTGGAGCGTGTTACTGAGAGAACCCACTGTGTTGGAGCGTGTTACTGAGAACCCACTGTGTTGGAGCGTGTTACTGAGAACCCACTGTGTTGGAGCGTGTTACTGAGAACCCACTGTGTTGGAGCGTGTTACTGAGAACCCACTTGGAGCGTGTTACTGAGAACCCACTGTGTTGGAGCGTGTTACTGAGAACCCACTGTGTTGGAGCGTGTTACTGAGAACCCACTGTGTTGGAGCGTGTTACTGAGAACCCACTGTGTTGGAGCGTGTTACTGAGAACCCACTGTGTTGGAGCGTGTTACTGAGAACCCACTGTGTTGGAGCGTGTTACTGAGAACCCACTGTGTTGGAGCGTGTTACTGAGAACCCACTGTGTTGGAGCGTGTTACTGAGAACCCACTGTGTTGAGAACCCACTGTGTTACTGAGAACCCACTGTGTGGAGCGTGTTACTGAGAACCCACTGTGTGTTACTGAGAACCCACTGTGTTGGAGCGTGTTACTGAGAACCCACTGTGTTGGAGCGTGTTACTGAGAACCCACTGTGTTGGAGCGTGTTACTGAGAACCCACTGTGTTGGAGCGTGTTACTGAGAACCCACTGTGTTGGAGCTGAGAACCCACTGTTGGACTGTTACTGAGAACCCACTGTGTTGGAGCGTGTTACTGAGAACCCACTGTGTTGGAGCGTGTTACTGAGAACCCACTGTGTTGGAGCGTGTTACTGAGAACCCACTGTGTTGGAGCGTGTTACTGAGAACCCACTGTGTTGGAGCGTGTTACTGAGAACCCACTGTGTTGGAGCGTGTTACTGAGAACCCACTGTGTTGGAGCGTGTTACTGAGAACCCACTGTGTTGGAGCGTGTTACTGAGAACCCACTGTGTTGGAGCGTGTTACTGAGAACCCACTGTGTTGGAGCGTGTTACTGAGAACCCACCCACTGTGTTGGAGCGTGTTACTGAGAACCCACTGTGTTGGAGCGTGTTACTGAGAACCCACTGTGTTGGAGCGTGTTACTGAGAACCCACTGTGTTGGAGCGTGTTACTGAGAACCCACTGTGTTGGAGCGTGTTACTGAGAACCCACTGTGTTGGAGCGTGTTACTGAGAACCCACTGTGTTGGAGCGTGTTACTGAGAACCCACTGTGTTGGAGCGTGTTACTGAGAACCCACTGTGTTGGAGCGTGTTACTGAGAACCCACTGTGTTGGAGCTGTTACTGAGAACCCACTGTGTTGGAGCGTGTTACTGAGAACCCACTGTGTTGGAGCGTGTTACTGAGAACCCACTGTGTTGGAGCGTGTTACTGAGAACCCACTGTGTTGGAGCGTGTTACTGAGAACCCACTGGAGAACCCACTGTGTTGGAGCGTGTTACTGAGAACCCACTGTGTTGGAGCGTGTTACTGAGAACCCACTGTGGAGCGTGTTACTGAGAACCCACTGTGTTGGAGCGTGTTACTGAGAACCCACCACTGAGAACCCACTGTGTTGGAGCGTGTTACTGAGAACCCACTGTGTTGGAGTGTTACTGAGAACCCACTGTACTGTTACTGAGAACCCACTGTGTTGGAGCGTGTTACTGAGAACCCACTGTGTTGGAGCGTGTTACTGAGAACCCACTGTGTTTGGAGCTGTGTTACTGAGAACCCACTGTGTTGGAGCGTGTTACTGAGAACCCACTGTGTTGGAGCGTGTTACTGAGAACCCACTGTGTTGGAGCGTGTTACTGAGAACCCACTGTGTTGGAGCTGTGTTACTGACTGAGAACCCACTGTGTTGGAGCGTGTTACTGAGAACCCACTGTGTTGGAGCGTGTTACTGAGAACCCACTGTGTTGGAGCGTGTTACTGAGAACCCACTGTGTTGGAGCGTGTTACTGAGAACCCTGAGAACTGTGTTGGAGAACCCACTGTGTTGGAGCGTGTTACTGAGAACCCACTGTGTTGGAGCGTGTTACTGAGAACCCACTGTGTTGGAGCGTGTTACTGAGAACCCACTGTGTTGGAGCGTGTTACTGAGAACCCACTGTGTTGGAGCGTGTTACTGAGAACCCACTGTGTTGGAGCGTGTTACTGAGAACCCACTGTGTTGGAGCGTGTTACTGAGAACCCACTGTGTTGGAGCGTGTTACTGAGAACCCACTGTGTTGGAGCGTGTTACTGAGAACCCACTGTGTTGGAGCGTGTTACTGAGAACCCACTGTGTTGGAGCGTGTTACTGAGAACCCACTGTGTTGGAGCGTGTTACTGAGAACCCACTGTGTTGGAGCGTGTTACTGAGAACCCACTGTGTTGGAGCGTGTTACTGAGAACCCACTGTGTTGGAGCGTGTTACTGAGAACCCACTGTGTTGGAGCGTGTTACTGAGAACCCACTGTGTTGGAGCGTGTTACTGAGAACCCACTGTGTTGGAGCGTGTTACTGAGAACCCACTGTGTTGGAGCGTGTTACTGAGAACCCACTGTGTTGGAGCGTGTTACTGAGAACCCACTGTGTTGGAGCGTGTTACTGAGAACCCACTGTTACTGAGAACCCACTGTGGAGCGTGTTACTGAGAACCCACTGTGATGGAGCGTGTTACTGAGAACCCACTGTGTTGGAGCGTGTTACTGAGAACCCACTGTGTTGGAGCGTGTTACTGAGAACCCACTGTGTTGGAGCGTGTTACTGAGAACCCACTGTGTTGGAGCGTGTTACTGAGAACCCACTGTGTTGGAGCGTGTTACTGAGAACCCACTGTGTTTGGAGAACCCACGTGTTACTGAGAACCCACTGTGTTGGAGCGTGTTACTGAGAACCCACTGTGTTGGAGCGTGTTACTGAGAACCCACTGTGTTGGAGCGTGTTACTGAGAACCCACTGTGTTGGAGCGTGTTACTGAGAACCCACTGTGTTGGAGCTGTGTTAGCTGAGAACCCACTGTGTTGGAGCGTGTTACTGAGAACCCACTGTGTTGGAGCGTGTTACTGAGAACCCACTGTGTGGAGCGTGTTACTGAGAACCCACTGTGTTGGAGCGTGTTACTGAGAACCCACTGTGTTGTTACTGAGAACCCACTGTGTTGGAGCGTGTTACTGAGAACCCACTGTGTTGGAGCGTGTTACTGAGAACCCACTGTGTTGGAGCGTGTTACTGAGAACCCACTGTGTTGGAGCGTGTTACTGAGAACCCACTGTGTTGGACTGTGTTGGAGCGTGTTACTGAGAACCCACTGTGTTGGAGCGTGTTACTGAGAACCCACTGTGTTGGAGCGTGTTACTGAGAACCCACTGTGGAGCGTGTTACTGAGAACCCACTGTGTTGGAGCGTGTTACTGAGAACCCACTGTGTTGGAGCGTGTTACTGAGAACCCACTGTGTTGGAGCGTGTTACTGAGAACCCACTGTGTTGGAGCGTGTTACTGAGAACCCACTGTGTTGGAGCGTGTTACTGAGAACCCACTGTGTTGGAGCGTGTTACTGAGAACCCACTGTGTTGGAGCGTGTTACTGAGAACCCACTGTGTTGGAGCGTGTTACTGAGAACCCACTGTGTTGGAGCGTGTTACTGAGAACCCACTGTGTTGGAGCGTGTTACTGAGAACCCACTGTGTTGGAGAGAACCCACGTGTTACTGAGAACCCACTGTGATGGAGCGTGTTACTGAGAACCCACTGTGTTGGAGCGTGTTACTGAGAACCCACTGTGTTGGACTGCGTGTTACTGAGAACCCACTGTGTTGGAGCGTGTTACTGAGAACCCACTGTGTTGGAGCGTGTTACTGAGAACCCACTGTGTTGGAGCGTGTTACTGAGAGAACCCACTGTGTTGGAGCGTGTTACTGAGAACCCACTGTGTTGGAGCGTGTTACTGAGAACCCACTGTGTTGGAGCGTGTTACTGAGAACCCACTGTGTTGGAGCGTGTTACTGAGAACCCACTGTGTTGGAGCGTGTTACTGAGAACCCACTGTGTTGGAGCGTGTTACTGAGAACCCACTGTGTTGGAGCGTGTTACTGAGAACCCACTGTGTTGGAGCGTGTTACTGAGAACCCACTGTGTGGAGCGTGTTACTGAGAACCCACTGTGTTGGAGCGTGTTACTGAGAACCCACTGTGTTGGAGCGTGTTACTGAGAACCCACTGTGTTGGAGCGTGTTACTGAGAACCCACTGTGTTGGAGCGTGTTACTGAGAACCCACTGTGTTGGAGCGTGTTACTGAGAACCCACTGTGTTGGAGCGTGTTACTGAGAACCCACTGTGTTGGAGCGTGTTACTGAGAACCCACTGTGTTGGAGCGTGTTACTGAGAAACCCACTGTGTACTGAGAACCCACTGTGTTGGAGCGTGTTACTGAGAACCCACTGTGAGAACCCACTGTGTTGGAGCGTGTTACTGAGAACCCACTGTGTTGGAGCGTGTTACTGAGAACCCACTGTGTTGGAGCGTGTTACTGAGAACCCACTGTGTTGGAGCGTGTTACTGAGAACCCACTGTGTTGGAGCGTGTTACTGAGAACCCACTGTGTTGGAGCGTGTTACTGAGTGTTACTGAGAACCCACTGTGTTGGAGCGTGTTACTGAGAACCCACTGTGTTGGAGCGTGTTACTGAGAACCCACTGTGTTGGAGCGTGTTACTGAGAACCCACTGTGTTGGAGCGTGTTACTGAGAACCCACTGTGTTGGAGCGTGTTACTGAGAACCCACTGTGTTGGAGCGTGTTACTGAGAACCCACTGTGTTGGAGCGTGTTACTGAGAACCCACTGTGTTGGAGCGTGTTACTGAGAACCCACTGTGTTGGAGCGTGTTACTGAGAACCCACTGGAGCGTGTTACTGAACCCACTGTGTTGGAGCGTGTTACTGAGAACCCACTGTGTTGGAGCGTGTTACTGAGAACCCACTGTGTTGGAGCGTGTTACTGAGAACCCACTGTGTTGGAGCGTGTTACTGAGAACCCACTGTGTTGGAGCGTGTTACTGAGAACCCACTGTGTTGGAGCGTGTTACTGAGAACCCACTGTGTTGGAGCGTGTTACTGAGAACCCACTGTGTTGGAGCGTGTTACTGAGAACCCACTGTGTTGGAGCGTGTTACTGAGAACCCACTGTGTTGGAGCGTGTTACTGAGAACCCACTGTGTTGGAGCGTGTTACTGAGAACCCACTGTGTTGGAGCGTGTTACTGAGAACCCACTGTGTTGGAGCGTGTTACTGAGAACCCACTGTGTTGGAGCGTGTTACTGAGAACCCACTGTGTTGGAGCGTGTTACTGAGAACCCACTGTGTTGGAGCGTGTTACTGAGAACCCACTGTGTTGGAGCGTGTTACTGAGAACCCACTGTGTTGGAGCGTGTTACTGAGAACCCACTGTGTTGGAGCGTGTTACTGAGAACCCACTGGAGCGTGTTACTGAGAACCCACTGTGTTGGAGCGTGTTACTGAGAACCCACTGTGTTGGAGCGTGTTACTGAGAACCCACTGTGTTGGAGCGTGTTACTGAGAACCCACTGTGTTGGAGCGTGTTACTGAGAACCCACTGTGATGGAGCGTGTTACTGAGAACCCACTGTGTTGGAGCGTGTTACTGAGAACCCACTGTGTTGGAGCGTGTTACTGAGAACCCACTGTGATGGAGCGTGTTACTGAGAACCCACTGTGTTGGAGCGTGTTACTGAGAACCCACTGTGTTGGAGCGTGAGAACCCACTGTGTTGGAGCGTGTTGGAGCGGTTACTGAGAACCCACTGTGTTGGAGCGTGTTACTGAGAACCCACTGTGATGGAGCGTGTTACTGAGAACCCACTGTGTTGGAGCGTGTTACTGAGAACCCACTGTGTTGGAGCGTGTTACTGAGAACCCACTGTGTTGGAGCGTGTTACTGAGAACCCACTGTGTTTGGAGAACCCACTGTGTTGGAGCTGTTACTGAACCCACTGTGTTGGAGCGTGTTACTGAGAACCCACTGTGTTGGAGCGTGTTACTGAGAACCCACTGTGTTGGAGCGTGTTACTGAGAACCCACTGGAGCGTGTTACTGAGAACCCACTGTGATGGTTACTGAGAACCCACTGTGTTGGAGCGTGTTACTGAGAACCCACTGTGTTGGAGCGTGTTACTGAGAACCCACTGTGTTGGAGCGTGTTACTGAGAACCCACTGTGTTGGAGCGTGTTACTGAGAACCCACTGTGTTGGAGCGTGTTACTGAGAACCCACTGGAGTGTTACTGAGAACCCACTGTGTTGGAGCGTGTTACTGAGAACCCACTGTGTTGGAGCGTGTTACTGAGAACCCACTGTGATGGAGCGTGTTACTGAGAACCCACTGTGTTGGAGCGTGTTACTGAGAGAACCCACTGTGTTGGAGCGTGTTACTGAGAACCCACTGTGTTGGAGCGTGTTACTGAGAACCCACTGGAGTGTTACTGAGAACCCACTGTGTTGGAGCGTGTTACTGAGAACCCACTGTGTTGGAGCGTGTTACTGAGAACCCACTGTGTTGGAAGCGTGTTTACTGAGAACCCACTGTGATGGAGCGTGTTACTGAGAACCCACTGTGTTGGAGCGTGTTACTGAGAACCCACTGTGTTGGAGCGTGTTACTGAGAACCCACTGTGTTGGAGCGTGTTACTGAGAACCCACTGTGTTGGAGCGTGTTACTGAGAACCCACTGTGTTGGAGCGTGTTACTGAGAACCCACTGTGTTGGAGCGTGTTGAGAACCCACTGAGAACCCACTGTGTTGGAGCGTGTTACTGAGAACCCACTGTGTTGGAGCGTGTTACTGAGAACCCACTGTGTTGGAGCGTGTTACTGAGAACCCACTGTGTTGGAGCTGTTACTGAGAACCCACTGTGTTGGAGCGTGTTACTGAGAACCCACTGTGTTGGAGCGTGTTACTGAGAACCCACTGTGTTGGAGCGTGTTACTGAGAACCCACTGTGTTGGAGCGTGTTACTGAGAACCCACTGTGTTGGAGCGTGTTACTGAGAACCCACTGTGTTGGAGCGTGTTACTGAGAACCCACTGTGTTGGAGCGTGTTACTGAGAACCCACTGTGTTGGAGCGTGTTACTGAGAACCCACTGTGTTGGAGCGTGTTACTGAGAACCCACTGTGTTGGAGCGTGTTACTGAGAACCCACTGTGTTGGAGCGTGTTACTGAGAACCCACTGTGTTGGAGCGTGTTACTGAGAACCCACTGTGTTGGAGCGTGTTACTGAGAACCCACTGTGTTGGAGCGTGTTACTGAGAACCCACTGTGTTGGAGCGTGTTACTGAGAACCCACTGTGTTGGAGCGTGTTACTGAGAACCCACTGTGTTGGAGCGTGTTACTGAGAACCCACTGTGTTGGAGCGTGTTACTGAGAACCCACTGTGTTGGAGCGTGTTACTGAGAACCCACTGTGTTGGAGCGTGTTACTGAGAACCCACTGTGTTGGAGCGTGTTACTGAGAACCCACTGTGTTGGAGCGTGTTACTGAGAACCCACTGTGTTGGAGCGTGTTACTGAGAACCCACTGTGTTGGAGCGTGTTACTGAGAACCCACTGTGTTGGAGCATGTTACTGAGAACCCACTGTGATGGAGCGTGTTACTGAGAACCCACTGTGTTGGAGCGTGTTACTGAGAACCCACTGTGTTGGAGCGTGTTACTGAGCTGTGTGGAGCGTGTTACTGACTGAGAACCCACTGTGTTGGAGCGTGTTACTGAGAACCCACTGTGTTGGAGCGTGTTACTGAGAACCCACTGTGTTGGAGCGTGTTACTGAGAACCCACTGTGTTGGAGCGTGTTACTGAGAACCCACTGTGTTGGAGCGTGTTACTGAGAACCCACTGTGTTGGAGCGTGTTACTGAGAACCCACTGTGGAGCGTGTTACTGAGAACCCACTGTGTTGGAGCGTGTTACTGAGAACCCACTGTGTTGGAGCGTGTACTGAGAACCCACTGAGAACCCACTGTGTTGGAGCGTGTTACTGAGAACCCACTGTGTTGGAGCGTGTTACTGAGAACCCCCACTGTGTTGGAGCATGTTACTGAGAACCCACTGTGTTGGAGCGTGTTACTGAGAACCCACTGTGTTGGAGCTGACTGAACCCACTGGAGCGTGTTACTGAGAACCCACTGTGTTGGAGCGTGTTACTGAGAACCCACTGTGTTGGAGCGTGTTACTGAGAACCCACTGTGTTGGAGCGTGTTACTGAGAACCCACTGTGTTGGAGCGTGTTACTGAGAACCCACTGTGTTGGAGCGTGTTACTGAGAACCCACTGTGTTGGAGCGTGTTACTGAGAACCCACTGTGTTGGAGCGTGTTACTGAGACTGAGAACCCACTGTGATGGAGCGTGTTACTGAGAACCCACTGTGTTGGAGCGTGTTACTGAGAACCCACTGTGTTGGAGCGTGTTACTGAGAACCCACTGTGTTGGAGCGTGTTACTGAGAACCCACTGTGTTGGAGCGTGTTACTGAGAACCCACTGTGATGGAGCGTGTTACTGAGAACCCACTGTGTTGGAGCGTGTTACTGAGAACCCACTGTGTTGGAGTGTTACTGAGAACCCACTGTGTTGGAGCGTGTTACTGAGAACCCACTGTGTTGGAGCGTGTTACTGAGAACCCACTGTGTTGGAGCGTGTTACTGAGAACCCACTGTGATGGAGCGTGTTACTGAGAACCCACTGTGTTGGAGCGTGTTACTGAGAACCCACTGTGTTGGAGCGTGTTACTGAGAACCCACTGTGTTGGAGCGTGTTACTGAGAACCCACTGTGTTGGAGCGTGTTACTGAGAACCCACTGTGTTGGAGCGTGTTACTGAGAACCCACTGTGTTGGAGCGTGTTACTGAGAACCCACTGTGTTGGAGCGTGTTACTGAGAACCCACTGTGTTGGAGCGTGTTACTGAGAACCCACTGTGATGGAGCGTGTTACTGAGAACCCACTGTGTTGGAGCGTGTTACTGAGAACCCACTGTGTTGGAGCGTGTTACTGAGAACCCACTGTGTTGGAGTACTGAGTGTTACTGAGAACCCACTGTGTTGGAGCGTGTTACTGAGAACCCACTGTGTTGGAGCGTGTTACTGAGAACCCACTGTGTTGGAGCGTGTTACTGAGAACCCACTGTGTTGTTACTGAGAACCCACTGTGTTGGAGCGTGTTACTGAGAACCCACTGTGTTGGAGCGTGTTACTGAGAACCCACTGTGTTGGAGCGTGTTACTGAGAACCCACTGTGTTGGAGCGTGTTACTGAGAACCCACTGTGTTGGAGCGTGTTACTGAGAACTGTGTTGGAGCACTGAGAACCCACTGTGTTGGAGCGTGTTACTGAGAACCCACTGTGTTGGAGCGTGTTACTGAGAACCCACTGTGTTGGAGCGTGTTACTGAGAACCCACTGTGTTGGAGCGTGTTACTGAGAACCCACTGTGTTGGAGCGTGTTACTGAGAACCCACTGTGTTGGAGCGTGTTACTGAGAACCCACTGTGTTGGAGCGTGTTACTGAGAACCCACTGTGTTGGAGCGTGTTACTGAGAACCCACTGTGTTGGAGCGTGTTGGAGCGTGTTACTGAGAACCCACACTGTGTTGGAGCGTGTTACTGAGAACCCACTGTGTTGGAGCGTGTTACTGAGAACCCACTGTGTTGGAGCGTGTTACTGAGAACCCACTGTGTTGGAGCGTGTTACTGAGAACCCACTGTGTTGGAGCGTGTTACTGAGAACCCACTGTGTTGGAGCGTGTTACTGAGAACCCACTGTGATGGAGCGTGTTACTGAGAACCCACTGTGTTGGAGCGTGTTACTGAGAACCCACTGTGTTGGAGCGTGTTACTGAGAACCCACTGTGTTGGAGCGTGTTACTGAGAACCCACTGTGTTGGAGCGTGTTACTGAGAACCCCTGTGTTGGAGCGTGTTACTGAGAACCCACTGTGTTGGAGCGTGTTACTGAGAACCCACTGTGTTGGAGCTACTGAGAACCCACTGTGTTGGAGCGTGTTACTGAGAACCCACTGTGTTGGAGCGTGTTACTGAGAACCCACTGTGTTGGAGCGTGTTACTGAGAACCCACTGTGTTGGAGCGTGTTACTGAGAACCCACTGTGTTGGAGCGTGTTACTGAGAACCCACTGTGTTGGAGCGTGTTACTGAGAACCCACTGTGTTGGAGCGTGTTACTGAGAACCCACTGTGTTGGAGCGTGTTACTGAGAACCCACTGTGTTGGAGCGTGTTACTGAGAACCCACTGTGATGGAGCGTGTTACTGAGAACCCACTGTGTTGGAGCGTGTTACTGAGAACCCACTGTGTTGGAGCGTGTTACTGAGAACCCACTGTGATGGAGCGTGTTACTGAGAACCCACTGTGATGGAGCGTGTTACTGAGAACCCACTGTGTTGGAGCATGTTACTGAGAACCCACTGTGATGGAGCGTGTTACTGAGAACCCACTGTGTTGGAGCGTGTTACTGAGAACCCACTGTGTTGGAGCGTGTTACTGAGAACCCACCACTGTGTTGGAGCGTGTTACTGAGAACCCACTGTGTTGGAGCGTGTTACTGAGAACCCACTGTGTTGAGAACCCACTGTGTTACTGAGAACCCACTGTGTTGGAGCGTGTTACTGAGAACCCACTGTGTTGGAGCGTGTTACTGAGAACCCACTGTGTTGGAGCGTGTTACTGAGAACCCACTGTGTTGGAGCGTGTTACTGAGAACCCACTGTGTTGGAGCGTGTTACTGAGAACCCACTGTGTTGGAGCGTGTTACTGAGAACCCACTGTGTTGGAGCGTGTTACTGAGAACCCACTGTGTTGGAGCGTGTTACTGAGAACCCACTGTGTTGGAGCGTGTTACTGAGAACCCACTGTGTTGGAGCGTGTTACTGAGAACCCACTGTGTTGGAGCGTGTTACTGAGAACCCACTGTGTTGGAGCGTGTTACTGAGAACCCACTGTGTTGGAGCGTGTTACTGAGAACCCACTGTGTTGGAGCGTGTTACTGAGAACCCACTGTGTTGGACGTGTTACTGAGAACCCACTGTGTTGGAGCGTGTTACTGAGAACCCACTGTGTTGGAGCGTGTTAGCGTGTTACTGAGAACCCACTGTGTTGGAGCGTGTTACTGAGAACCCACTGTGTTGGAGCGTGTTACTGAGAACCCACTGTGTTAGCGTGTTACTGAGAACCCACTGTGTTGGAGCGTGTTACTGAGAACCCACTGTGTTGGAGCGTGTTACTGAGAACCCACTGTGTTGGAGCGTGTTACTGAGAACCCACTGTGTTGGAGCGTGTTACTGAGAACCCACTGTGTTGGAGCGTGTTACTGAGAACCCACTGTGTTGGAGCGTGTTACTGAGAACCCACTGTGTTGGAGCGTGTTACTGAGAACCCACTGTGTTGGAGCGTGTTACTGAGAACCCACTGTGTTGGAGCGTGTTACTGAGAACCCACTGTGTTGGAGCGTGTTACTGAGAACCCACTGTGTTGGGCGTGTTACTGAGAACCCACTGTGTTGGAGCGTGTTACTGAGAACCCACTGTGTTGGAGCGTGTTACTGAGAACCCACTGTGTTGGAGCGTGTTACTGAGAACCCACTGTGATGGAGCGTGTTACTGAGAACCCACTGTGTTGGAGCGTGTTACTGAGAACCCACTGTGTTGGAGCGTGTTGAGAACCCACTGTGTTACTGAGAACCCACTGTGTTGGAGCGTGTTACTGAGAACCCACTGTGTTGGAGCGTGTTACTGAGAACCCACTGTGTTGGAGCGTGTTACTGAGAACCCACTGTGTTGGAGCGTGTTACTGAGAACCCACTGTGTTGGAGCGTGTTACTGAGAACCCACTGTGTTGGAGCGTGTTACTGAGAACCCACTGTGTTGGAGCGTGTTACTGAGAACCCACTGTGTTGGAGCGTGTTACTGAGAACCCACTGTGTTGGAGCGAACCCACTGTGTTACTGAGAACCCACTGTGTTGGAGCGTGTTACTGAGAACCCACTGTGTTGGAGCGTGTTACTGAGAACCCACTGTGTTGGAGCGTGTTACTGAGAACCCACTGTGTTGGAGCGTGTTACTGAGAACCCACTGTGTTGGAGCGTGTTACTGAGAACCCACTGTGTTGGAGCGTGTTACTGAGAACCCACTGTGTTGGAGCGTGTTACTGAGAACCCACTGTGTTGGAGCGTGTTACTGAGAACCCACTGTGTTGGAGCGTGTTACTGAGAACCCACTGTGTTGGAGAGAACCCACTTACTGAGAAGAACCCACTGTGTTGGAGCGTGTTACTGAGAACCCACTGTGTTGGAGCGTGTTACTGAGAACCCACTGTGTTGGAGCGTGTTACTGAGAACCCACTGTGTTGGAGCGTGTTACTGAGAACCCACTGTGTTGGAGCGTGTTACTGAGAACCCACTGTGTTGGAGCGTGTTACTGAGAACCCACTGTGTTGGAGCGTGTTACTGAGAACCCACTGTGTTGGAGCATGTTACTGAGAACCCACTGTGTTGGAGCGTGTTACTGAGAACCCACTGTGTTGGAGCGTGTTACTGAGAACCCACTGTGTTGGTGCGTGTTACTGAGAACCCACTGTGTTGGAGCGTGTTACTGAGAACCCACTGTGTTGGAGCGTGTTACTGAGAACCCACTGTGTTGGAGCGTGTTACTGAGAACCCACTGTGTTGGAGCGTGTTACTGAGAACCCACTGTGATGGAGCGTGTTACTGAGAACCCACTGTGTTGGAGCGTGTTACTGAGAACCCACTGTGTTGGAGCGTGTTACTGAGAACCCACTGTGTTGGAGCGTGTTACTGAGAACCCACTGTGTTGGAGCGTGTTACTGAGAACCCACTGTGTTGGAGCGTGTTACTGAGAACCCACTGTGTTGGAGCGTGTTACTGAGAACCCACTGTGTTGGAGCTGTGTTACTGTTACTGAGAACCCACTGTGTTGGAGCGTGTTACTGAGAACCCACTGTGTTGGAGCGTGTTACTGAGAACCCACTGTGTTGGAGCGTGTTACTGAGAACCCACTGTGTTGGAGCGTGTTACTGAGAACCCACTGTGTTGGAGCGTGTTACTGAGAACCCACTGTGTTGGAGCATGTTACTGAGAACCCACTGTGTTGGAGCGTGTTACTGAGAACCCACTGTGTTGGAGCGTGTTACTGAGAACCCACTGTGTTGTGTTGGAACCCAGCGTGTTACTGAGAACCCACTGTGTTGGAGCGTGTTACTGAGAACCCACTGTGTTGGAGCGTGTTACTGAGAACCCACTGTGTTGGAGCGTGTTACTGAGAACCCACTGTGCGTGTTACTGAGAACCCACTGTGTTGGAGCGTGTTACTGAGAACCTGTGTTGGAGCGTGTTACTGAGAACCCACTGTGTTGGAGCGTGTTACTGAGAACCCACTGTGATGGAGCGTGTTACTGAGAACCCACTGTGTTGGAGCGTGTTACTGAGAACCCACCACTGTGTTGGAGCGTGTTACTGAGAACCCACTGTGTGATGAGAACCCACTGTGTTGGAGCGTGTTACTGAGAACCCACTGTGTTGGAGCGTGTTACTGAGAACCCACTGTGTTGGAGCGTGTTACTGAGAACCCACTGTGTTGGAGCGTGTTACTGAGAACCCACTGTGTTGGAGCTGTTACTGAACCCACTGTGTTGGAGCGTGTTACTGAGAACCCACTGTGTTGGAGCGTGTTACTGAGAAACCCACTGTGTTGGAGCGTGTTACTGAGAACCCACTGTGATGGAGCGTGTTACTGAGAACCCACTGTGTTGGAGCGTGTTACTGAGAACCCACTGTGTTGGAGCGTGTTACTGAGAACCCACTGTGTTGGAGCGTGTTACTGAGAACCCACTGTGTTGGAGCGTGTTACTGAGATGGAGAACCCACTGTGTTGGAGCGTGTTACTGAGAACCCACTGTGTTGGAGCGTGTTACTGAGAACCCACTGTGTTGGAGCGTGTTACTGAGAACCCACTGTGTTGGAGCGTGTTACTGAGAACCCACTGTGTTGGAGCGTGTTACTGAGAACCCACTGTGTTGGAGCGTGTTACTGAGAACCCACTGTGTTGGAGCGTGTTACTGAGAACCCACTGTGTTGGAGCGTGTTACTGAGAACCCACTGAACCCACTGTGTTGGAGCGTGTTACTGAGAACCCACTGTGATGGAGCGTGTTACTGAGAACCCACTGTGTTGGAGCGTGTTACTGAGAACCCACTGTGTTGGAGCGTGTTACTGAGAAACCTGAGAACCCACTGTGTTGGAGCGTGTTACTGAGAACCCACTGTGATGGAGCGTGTTACTGAGAACCCACTGTGTTGGAGCGTGTTACTGAGAACCCACTGTGTTGGAGCGTGTTACTGAGAACCCACTGTGTTGGAGCGTGTTACTGAGAACCCACTGTGTTGGAGCGTGTTACTGAGAACCCACTGTGTTGGAGCGTGTTACTGAGAACCCACTGTGTTGGAGCGTGTTACTGAGAACCCACTGTGTTGGAGCGTTGTTACTGAGAACCCACTGTGTTGGAGCGTGTTACTGAGAACCCACTGTGTTGGAGCGTGTTACTGAGAACCCACTGTGTTGGAGCGTGTTACTGAGAACCCACTGTGTTGGAGCGTGGAGAACCCACTGTGTTGGAGCTGAGAACCCACTGTGTGATGGAGCGTGTTACTGAGAACCCACTGTGTTGGAGCGTGTTACTGAGAACCCACTGTGTTGGAGCGTGTTACTGAGAACCCACTGTGATGGAGCGTGTTACTGAGAACCCACTGTGTTGGAGCGTGTTACTGAGAACCCACTGTGTTGGAGCGTGTTACTGAGAACCCACTGTGTTGGAGCGTGTTACTGAGAACCCACTGTGTTGGAGCGTGTTACTGAGAACCCACTGTGTTGGAGCGTGTTACTGAGAACCCACTGTGTTGGAGCGTGTTACTGAGAACCCACTGTGTTGGAGCGTGTTACTGAGAACCCACTGTGTTGTGTTACTGAGAACCCAGCGTGTTACTGAGAACCCACTGTGTTGGAGCGTGTTACTGAGAACCCACTGTGTTGGAGCGTGTTACTGAGAACCCACTGTGTTGGAGCGTGTTACTGAGAACCCACTGTGTTGGAGCGTGTTACTGAGAACCCACTGTGTTGGAGCGTGTTACTGAGAACCCACTGTGTTGGAGCGTGTTACTGAGAACCCACTGTGTTGGAGCGTGTTACTGAGAACCCACTGTGTTGGAGCGTGTTACTGAGAACCCACTGTGTTGGAGCGTGTTACTGAGAACCCACTGTGTTGGAGCGTGTTACTGAGAACCCCCAGCGTGTTGAGAACCCACTGTGTTGGAGCGTGTTACTGAGAACCCACTGTGTTGGAGCGTGTTACTGAGAACCCACTGTGTTGGAGCGTGTTACTGAGAACCCACTGTGTTGGAGCGTGTTACTGAGAACCCACTGTGTTGGAGCGTGTTACTGAGAACCCACTGTGTTGGAGCGTGTTACTGAGAACCCACTGTGATGGAGCGTGTTACTGAGAACCCACTGTGTTGGTTACTGAGAACCCCTGTGTTGGAACGTGTTACTGAGAACCCACTGTGTTGGAGCGTGTTACTGAGAACCCACTGTGTTACTGGAGCTGTGTTACTGAGAACCCACTGTGTTGGAGCGTGTTACTGAGAACCCACTGTGTTGGAGCGTGTTACTGAGAACCCACTGTGTTGGAGCGTGTTACTGAGAACCCACTGTGTTGGAGCGTGTTACTGAGAACCCACTGTGTTGGAGCGTGTTACTGAGAACCCACTGTGTTGGAGCGTGTTACTGAGAACCCACTGTGTTGGAGCGTGTTACTGAGAACCCACTGTGTTGGAGCGTGTTACTGAGAACCCACTGTGTTGGAGCGTGTTACTGAGAACCCACTGTGTTGGAGCGTGTTACTGAGAACCCACTGTGTTGGAGCGTGTTACTGAGAACCCACTGTGTTGGAGCGTGTTACTGAGAACCCACTGTGTTGGAGCGTGTTACTGAGAACCCACTGTGTTGGAGCGTGTTACTGAGAACCACACTGAGAACCCACTGTGTTGGAGCGTGTTACTGAGAACACCTGAGAACTGTGTTGGAGCGTGTTACTGAGAACCCACTGTGTTGGAGCGTGTTACTGAGAACCCACTGTGTTGGAGCGTGGAGCTGTGTTGGAGCGTGTTACTGAGAACCCACTGTGTTGGAGCGTGTTACTGAGAACCCACTGTGATGGAGCGTGTTACTGAGAACCCACTGTGTTGGAGCGTGTTACTGAGAACCCACTGTGTTGGAGCGTGTTACTGAGAACCCATGTGCGTGTTACTGAGAACCCACTGTGTTGGAGCGTGTTACTGAGAACCCACTGTGATGGAGCGTGTTACTGAGAACCCACCGTGTTACTGAGAACTGTGTTGGAGCGTGTTACTGAGAACCCACTGTGTTGGAGCGTGTTACTGAGAACCCACTGTGTTGGAGCGTGTTACTGAGAACCCACTGTGTTGGAGCGTGTTACTGAGAACCCACTGTGTTGGAGCGTGTTACTGAGAACCCACTGTGTTGGAGCGTGTTACTGAGAACCCACTGTGTTGGAGCGTGTTACTGAGAACCCCACTGTGAACCCACTGTGTTGGAGCGTGTTACTACTGAGAACCCACTGTGTTGGAGCGTGTTACTGAGAACCCACTGTGTTGGAGCGTGTTACTGAGAACCCACTGTGTTGGAGCGTGTTACTGAGAACCCACTGTGTTGGAGCGTGTTACTGAGAACCCACTGTGTTGGAGCGTGTTACTGAGAACCCACTGTGTTGGAGCGTGTTACTGAGAACCCACTGTGTTGGAGCGTGTTACTGAGAACCCACTGTGTTGGAGCGTGTTACTGAGAACCCACTGTGTTGGAGCGTGTTACTGAGAACCCACTGTGTTGGAGCGTGTTACTGAGAACCCACTGTGTTGGAGCGTGTTACTGAGAACCCACTGTGTTGGAGCGTGTTACTGAGAACCCACTGTGTTGGAGAACCCACTGTGTTGGAGCGTGTTACTGAGAACCCACTGTGTTGGAGCGTGTTACTGAGAACCCACTGTGTTGGAGCGTGTTACTGAGAACCCACTGTGAGCGTGTTGGAGCGTGTGTTACTGAGAACCCACTGTGTTGGAGCGTGTTACTGAGAACCCACTGTGTTGGAGCGTGTTACTGAGAACCCACTGTGTTGGAGCGTGTTACTGAGAACCACTGTGTTGGAGCGTGTTACTGAGAACCCACTGTGTTGTTACTGAGAACCCACTGTGTTGGAGCGTGTTACTGAGAACCCACTGTGTTGGAGCGTGTTACTGAGAACCCACTGTGTTGGAGCGTGTTACTGAGAACCCACTGTGTTGGAGCGTGTTACTGAGAACCCACTGTGATGGAGCGTGTTACTGAGAACCCACTGTGTTGGAGCGTGTTACTGAGAACCCACTGTGTTGGAGCGTGTTACTGAGAACCCACTGTGTTGGAGCGTGTTACTGACCCAACCCACTGTGTTGGAGCGTGTTACTGAGAACCCACTGTGTTGGAGCGTGTTACTGAGAACCCACTGTGTTGGAGCGTGTTACTGAGAACCCACTGTGTTGGAGCGTGTTACTGAGAACCCACTGTGTTGGAGCGTGTTACTGAGAACCCACTGTGTTGGAGCGTGTTACTGAGAACCCACTGTGTTGGAGCGTGTTACTGAGAACCCACTGTGTTGGAGCGTGTTACTGAGAACCCACTGTGTACTGAGAACCCACTGTGTTGGAGCGTGTTACTGAGAACCCACTGTGTTGGAGCGTGTTACTGAGAACCCACTGTGTTGGAGCGTGTTACTGAGAACCCACTGTGTTGGAGCGTGTTACTGAGAACCCACTGTGTTGGAGCGTGTTACTGAGAACCCACTGTGTTGGAGCGTGTTACTGAGAACCCACTGTGTTGGAGCGTGTTACTGAGAACCCACTGTGATGGAGCGTGTTACTGAGAACCCACTGTGTTGGAGCGTGTTACTGAGAACCCTGTGTTGGAGCGTGTTACTGAGAACCCACTGTGATGGAGCGTGTTACTGAGAACCCACTGTGTTGGAGCGTGTTACTGAGAACCCACTGTGTTGGAGCGTGTGTTAACCCACTGTGAGAACTGAGAACCCACTGTGTTGGAGCGTGTTACTGAGAACCCACTGTGTTGGAGCGTGTTACTGAGAACCCACTGTGTTGGAGCGTGTTACTGAGAACCCACTGTGTTGTGTTACTGAGAACCCACTGTGTTGGAGCGTGTTACTGAGAACCCACTGTGTTGGAGCGTGTTACTGAGAACCCACTGTGTTGGAGCGTGTTACTGAGAACCCACTGTGTTGGAGCGTGTTACTGAGAACCACTGTGTTGGAGCTGTTACTGAGAACCCACTGTGGAGCGTGTTACTGAGAACCCACTGTGTTGGAGAACCCACTGTGTTTACTGAGAACCCACTGTGTTGGAGCGTGTTACTGAGAACCCACTGTGTGGAGCGTGTTACTGAGAACCCACTGTGTTGGAGCGTGTTACTGAGAACCCACTGTGTTGGAGCGTGTTACTGAGAACCCACTGTTACTGAGAACCCACTGTGTTGGAGCGTGTTACTGAGAACCCACTGTGTTGGAGCGTGTTACTGAGAACCCACTGTGTTGGAGCGTGTTACTGAGAACCCACTGTGTTGGAGCTGTTACTGAGAACCCACTGTGTTGGAGCGTGTTACTGAGAACCCACTGTGTTGGAGCGTGTTACTGAGAACCCACTGTGTTGGAGCATGTTACTGAGAACCCACTGTGTTGGAGCGTGTTACTGAGAACCCACTGTGTTGGAGCGTGTTACTGAGAACCCACTGTGTTGGAGCGTGTTACTGAGAACCCACTGTGTTGTTACTGAGAACCCACTGTGTTGGAGCGTGTTACTGAGAACCCACTGTGTTGGAGCGTGTTACTGAGAACCCACCGTGTTACTGTGTTGGAGCGTGTTACTGAGAACCCACTGTGTTGGAGCGTGTTACTGAGAACCCACTGTGATGGAGCGTGTTACTGAGAACCCACTGTGTTGGAGCGTGTTACTGAGAACCCACTGTGTTGGAGCGTGTTACTGAGAACCCACTGTGTTGGAGCGTGTTACTGAGAACCCACTGTGTTGGAGCGTGTTACTGAGAACCCACTGTGTTGGAGCGTGTTACTGAGAACCCACTGTGTTGGAGCGTGTTACTGAGAACCCACTGTGTTGGAGCGTGTTACTGAGAACCCACTGTGTTGGAGCGTGTTACTGAGAACCCACTGTGTGGAGCGTGTTACTGAGAACCCACTGTGTGTTACTGAGAACCCACTGTGTTGGAGCGTGTTACTGAGAACCCACTGTGTTGGAGAACCCACTGTGATGTGTTACTGAGAACCCACTGTGTTGGAGCGTGTTACTGAGAACCACTGTGTTGGACTGAGAACCCACTGTTGGAGCGTGTTACTGAGAACCCACTGTGTTGGAGCGTGTTACTGAGAACCCACTGTGTTGGAGCGTGTTACTGAGAACCCACTGTGTTGGAGCGTGTTACTGAGAACCCACTGTGTTGGAGCGTGTTACTGAGAACCCACTGTGTTGGAGCGTGTTACTGAGAACCCACTGTGTTGGAGCGTGTTACTGAGAACCCACTGTGTTGGAGCGTGTTACTGAGAACCCACTGTGTTGGAGCGTGTTACTGAGAACCCAGAAGCGTGTTACCACTGTGTTGGAGCGTGTTACTGAGAACCCACTGTGTTGGAGCGTGTTACTGAGAACCCACTGTGTTGGAGCGTGTTACTGAGAACCCACTGTGTTGGAGCGTGTTACTGAGAACCCACTGTGTTGGAGCGTGTTACTGAGAACCCACTGTGTTGGAGCGTGTTACTGAGAACCCACTGTGTTGGAGCGTGTTACTGAGAACCCACTGTGATGGAGAACCCACGTGTTACTGAGAACCCACTGTGTTGGAGCGTGTTACTGAGAACCCACTGTGTTGGAGCGTGTTACTGAGAACCCACTGTGATGGAGCGTGTTACTGAGAACCCACTGTGTTGGAGCGTGTTACTGAGAACCCACTGTGTTGGAGCGTGTTACTGAGAACCCACTGTGTTGGAGCGTGTTACTGAGAACCCACTGTGTTGGAGCGTGTTACTGAGAACCCACTGTGTTGGAGCGTGTTACTGTTACTGAGAACCCACTGTGTTGGAGCTGTGTTGGAGCGTGTTACTGAGAACCCAGCTGTGAGAACCCACTGTGGAGCGTGTTACTGAGAACCCACTGTGTTGAGAACCCACTGTGATGGAGCGTGTTACTGAGAACCCACTGTGTTGGAGCGTGTTACTGAGAACCCACTGTGTTGGAGCGTGTTACTGAGAACCCACTGTGTTGGAGCGTGTTACTGAGAACCCACTGTGTTGGAGCGTGTTACTGAGAACCCACTGTGTTGGAGCGTGTTACTGAGAACCCACTGTGTTGGAGCGTGTTACTGAGAACCCACTGTGTTGGAGCGTGTTACTGAGAACCCACTGTGTTGGAGCGTGTTACTGAGAACCCACTGTGTTGGAGCGTGTTACTGAGAACCCACTGTGTTGGAGCGTGTTACTGAGAACCCACTGTGTTGGAGCGTGTTACTGAGAACCCACTGTGTTGGAGCGTGTTACTGAGAACCCACTGTGTTGGAGCGTGTGTTGTTACTGAGAACCCACTGTGTTGGAGCGTGTTACTGAGAACCCACTGTGTTGGAGAACCCACTGTGTGTTACTGAGAACCCACTGTGTTGGAGCGTGTTACTGAGAACCCACTGTGTTGGAGCGTGTTACTGAGAACCCACTGTGTTGTTACTGAGAACCCACTGTGTTGGAGCGTACTGAGAACCCACTGTGTTGGAGCGTGTTACTGAGAACCCACTGTGTTGGAGCGTGTTACTGAGAACCCACTGTGAGTTGGAGCGTGTTACTGAGAACCCACTGTGTTGGAGCGTGTTAGCTGAGAACCCACTGTGTTGGAGCGTGTTACTGAGAACCCACTGTGTTGGAGTGTTACTGAGAACCCACTGTGTTGGAGCGTGTTACTGAGAACCCACTGTGTTTGTTACTGAGAACCCACTGTGATGGAGTGTTACTGAGAACCCACTGTGTTGGAGCGTGTTACTGAGAACCCACTGTGTTGGAGAACCCACTGTGTTACTGAGAACCCACTGTGTTGGAGCTGTGAGAACCCACTGTTGGAGCGTGTTACTGAGAACCCACTGTGTTGGAGCGTGTTACTGAGAACCCACTGTGTTGGAGCGTGTTACTGAGAACCCACTGTGTTGGAGCGTGTTACTGAGAACCCACTGTGTTGGAGCGTGTTACTGAGAACCCACTGTGTTGGAGCGTGTTACTGAGAACCCACTGTGTTGGAGCGTGTTACTGAGAACCCACTGTGTTGGAGCGTGTTACTGAGAACCCACTGTGTTGGAGCGTGTTACTGAGAACCCACTGTGGAGCGTGTTACTGAGAACCCACTGTGTTGGAGCGTGTTACTGAGAACCCACTGTGTTACTGAGAACCCACTGTGTTGGAGCGTGTTACTGAGAACCCACTGTGTTGGAGCGTGTTACTGAGAA
Organism: Oncorhynchus tshawytscha; assembly: GCF_018296145.1. Taxonomy (NCBI): domain Eukaryota; kingdom Metazoa; phylum Chordata; class Actinopteri; order Salmoniformes; family Salmonidae; genus Oncorhynchus; species Oncorhynchus tshawytscha. The sequence goes on from NW_024609824.1 coordinate 432,254, forward strand.
CCCACTGGAGCGTGTTACTGAGAACCCACTGTGATGGAGCGTGTTACTGAGAACCCACTGTGTTGGAGCGTGTTACTGAGAACCCACTGTGTTGGAGCGTGTTACTGAGAACCCACTGTGTTGGAGCGTGTTACTGAGAACCCACTGTGTTGGAGCGTGTTACTGAGAACCCACTGTGTTGGAGCGTGTTACTGAGAACCCACTGTGTTGGAGCGTGTTAGAGAACCCACTGTGTTGGAGCGTGTTACTGAGAACCCACTGTGTTGGAGCGTGTTACTGAGAACCCACTGTGTTGGAGCGTGTTACTGAGAACCCACTGTGTTGGAGCTGAGAACCCACTGTGTTGGAGCGTGTTACTGAGAACCCACTGTGTTGGAGCGTGGAGCGTGTTACTGAGAACCCACTGTGAGCGTGTTACTGAGAACCCACTGTGTTGGAGCGTGTTACTGAGAACCCACTGTGTTGGAGCGTGTTACTGAGAACCCACCTGAGAACCCACTGTGTTGGAGCGTGTTACTGAGAACCCACTGTGTTGGAGCGTGTTACTGAGAACCCACTGTGTTGGAGCGTGTTACTGAGAACCCACTGTGTTGGAGCGTGTTACTGAGAACCCACTGTGTTGGAGCGTGTTACTGAGAACCCACTGTGTTGGAGCGTGTTACTGAGAACCCACTGGAGAACCCACTGTGTTGGAGCGTGTTACTGAGAACCCACTGTGTTGGAGCGTGTTACTGAGAACCCACTGTGTTGGAGCGTGTTACTGAGAACCCACTGTGTTGGAGCGTGTTACTGAGAACCCACTGTGTTGGAGCGTGTTACTGAGAACCCACTGTGTGTTGGAACCCACTGTGTTGGACTGAGAACCCACTGTGTTGGAGCGTGTTACTGAGAACCCACTGTGTTGGAGCGTGTTACTGAGAACCCACTGTGTTGGAGCGTGTTACTGAGAACCCACTGTGTTGGAGCGTGTTACTGAGAACCCACTGTGTTGGAGCGTGTTACTGAGAACCCACTGTGTTGGAGCGTGTTACTGAGAACCCACTGTGTTGGAGCGTGTTACTGAGAACCCACTGTGTTGGAGCGTGTTACTGAGAACCCACTGTGTTGGAGCGTGTTACTGAGAACCCACTGTGTTGGAGCGTGTTACTGAGAACCCACTGTGTTGGAGCGTGTTACTGAGAACCCACTGTGTTGGAGCGTGTTACTGAGAACCCACTGTGTTGGAGCGTGTTACTGAGAACCCACTGTGTTGGAGCGTGTTACTGAGAACCCACTGTGTTGGAGCGTGTTACTGAGAACCCACTGTGTTGGAGCGTGTTACTGAGAACCCACTGTGTTGGAGCGTGTTACTGAGAACCCACTGTGTTGGAGCGTGTTACTGAGAACCCACTGTGTTGGAGCGTGTTACTGAGAACCCACTGTGTTGGAGCGTGTTACTGAGAACCCACTGTGTTGGAGCGTGTTACTGAGAACCCACTGTGTTGGAGCGTGTTACTGAGAACCCACTGTGTTGGAGCGTGTTACTGAGAACCCACTGTGTTGGAGCGTGTTACTGAGAACCCACTGTGTTGGAGCGTGTTACTGAGAACCCACTGTTGGAGGTGTTGCATGTTACTGAGAACCCACGTGTTACTGAGAACCCACTGTGTTGGAGCGTGTTACTGAGAACCCACTGTGTTGGAGCGTGTTACTGAGAACCCACTGTGTTGTTACTGAGAACCCACTGTGTTGGAGCGTGTTACTGAGAACCCACTGTGTTGGAGCGTGTTACTGAGAACCCACTGTGTTGGAGCGTGTTACTGAGAACCCACTGTGTTGGAGCTGTTACTGAGAACCCACTGTGATGGAGCGTGTTACTGAGAACCCACTGTGTTGGAGCGTGTTACTGAGAACCCACTGTGTGTTACTGAGAACCCACTGTGTTGGAGCGTGTTACTGAGAACCCACTGTGTTGGAGCGTGTTACTGAGAACCCACTGTGTTGGAGCGTGTTACTGAGAACCCACTGTGTTGGAGCGTGTTACTGAGAACCCACTGTGTTGGAGCGTGTTACTGAGAACCCACTGTGTTGGAGCGTGTTACTGAGAACCCACTGTGTTGGAGCGTGTTACTGAGAACCCACTGTGTTGGAGCGTGTTACTGAGAACCCACTGTGTTGGAGCGTGTTACTGAGAACCCACTGGAGCGTGTTGAACCCACTGTGATGGAGCGTGTTACTGAGAACCCACTGTGTTGGAGCGTGTTACTGAGAACCCACTGTGTTGGAGCGTGTTACTGAGAACCCACTGTGTTGGAGCGTGTTACTGAGAACCCACTGTGTTGAGTTACTGAGAACCCACTGGAGCGTGTTACTGAGAACCCACTGTGTTGGAGCGTGTTACTGAGAACCCACTGTGTTGGAGCGTGTTACTGAGAACCCACTGTGTTGGAGCGTGTTACTGAGAACCCACTGTGTTGGAGCGTGTTACTGAGAACCCACTGTGTTGGAGCGTGTTACTGAGAACCCACTGTGTTAGCGTGTTACTGAGAACCCACTGTGTTGGAGCGTGTTACTGAGAACCCACTGTGTTGGAGCGTGTTACTGAGAACCCACTGTGTTGGAGCGTGTTACTGAGAACCCAGCGTGTTACTGAGAACCCACTGTGTTGGAGCGTGTTACTGAGAACCCACTGTGTTGGAGCCACTGGAGCGTGTTACTGAGAACCCACTGTGTTGGAGCGTGTTACTGAGAACCCACTGTGTTGGAGAGAACCCACTGTGTTGGAGCTGAGAGAACCCACTGTGATGGAGCGTGTTACTGAGAACCCACTGTGTTGGAGCGTGTTACTGAGAACCCACTGTGTTGGAGCACTGTGTTGGAGCGTGTTACTGAGAACCCACTGTGTTGGAGCGTGTTACTGAGAACCCACTGTGTTGGAGCGTGTTACTGAGAACCCACTGTGTTGGAGCGTGTTACTGAGAACCCACTGTGTTGGAGCGTGTTACTGAGAACCCACTGTGTTGGAGCGTGTTACTGAGAACCCACTGTGTTGGAGCGTGTTACTGAGAACCCACTGTGTTGGAGCGTGTTACTGAGAACCCACTGTGTTGGAGCGTGTTACTGAGAACCCACTGTGTTGGAGCGTGTTACTGAGAACCCACTGTGTTGGAGCGTGTTACTGAGAACCCACTGTGTTGGAGCGTGTTACTGAGAACCCACTGTGTTGGAGCGTGTTACTGAGAACCCACTGTGTTACTGAGAACCCACTGTGTTGGAGCGTGTTACTGAGAACCCACTGTGTTGGAGCGTGTTACTGAGAACCCACTGTGTTGGAGCGTGTTACTGAGAACCCACTGTGTTGGAGCGTGTTACTGAGAACCCACTGTGTTGGAGCGTGTTACTGAGAACCCACTGTGTTGGAGCGTGTTACTGAGAACCCACTGTGTTGGAGCGTGTTACTGAGAACCCACTGTGTTGGAGCGTGTTACTGAGAACCCACTGTGTTGGAGCGTGTTACTGAGAACCCACTGTGTTGGAGCGTGTTACTGAGAACCCACTGTGTTGGAGCGTGTTACTGAGAACCCACTGTGTTGGAGCGTGTTACTGAGAACCCACTGTGTTGGAGCGTGTTACTGAGAACCCACTGTGTTGGAGCGTGTTACTGAGAACCCACTGTGTTGGAGCGTGTTACTGAGAACCCACTGTGTTGGAGCGTGTTGAGAACCCACTGTGTTGGAGCGTGTTACTGAGAACCCACTGTGTTGGAGCGTGTTACTGAGAACCCACTGTGTTGGAGCGTGTTAGAACCCACTGTGTTGGAGCGTGTTACTGAGAACCCACTGTGTTGGAGCGTGTTACTGAGAACCCACTGTGTTGGAGCGTGTTACTGAGAACCCACTGTGTTGGAGCGTGTTACTGAGAACCCACTGTGTTGGAGCGTGTTACTGAGAACCCACTGTGTTGGAGCGTGTTACTGAGAACCCACTGTGTTGGAGCGTGTTACTGAGAACCCACTGTGTTGGAGCGTGTTACTGAGAACCCACTGTGTTGGAGCGTGTTACTGAGAACCCACTGTGTTGGAGCGTGTTACTGAGAACCCACTGTGTTGGAGCGTGTTACTGAGAACCCACTGTGTTGCGTGAGAACCCACTGTGTTACTGAGAACCCACTGTGTTGGAGCGTGTTACTGAGAACCCACTGTGTTACTGAGAGCTGTGTTGGAGCGTGTTACTGAGAACCCACTGTGTTGGAGCGTGTTACTGAGAACCCACTGTGTTGGAGCGTGTTACTGAGAACCCACTGTGTTGGAGCGTGTTACTGAGAACCCACTGTGTTGGAGCGTGTTACTGAGAACCCACTGTGTTGGAGCGTGTTACTGAGAACCCACTGTGTTGGAGCGTGTTACTGAGAACCCACTGTGTTGTGAGAACCCACTGTGTTGGAGCGTGTTACTGAGAACCCACTGTGTTGGAGCGTGTTACTGAGAACCCACTGTGTTGGAGCGTGTTACTGAGAACCCACTGTGTTGGAGCGTGTTACTGAGAACCCACTGTGTTGGAGCGTGTTACTGAGAACCCACTGTGTTGGAGCGTGTTACTGAGAACCCACTGTGTTGGAGCGTGTTACTGAGAACCCACTGGAGCGTGTTACTGAGAACCCACTGTGTTGGCGTGTTACTGAGAACCCACTGTGTTGGAGCGTGTTACTGAGAACCCTGTGTTGGAGCTGTGTTGGAGCTGTGTTACTGAGAACCCACTGTGTTGGAGCGTGTTACTGAGAACCCACTGTGTTGGAGCGTGTTACTGAGAACCCACTGTGTTGGAGCGTGTTACTGAGAACCCACTGTGTTGGAGCGTGTTACTGAGAACCCACTGTGTGTTACTGAGAACCCACTGTGTTGGAGCGTGTTACTGAGAACCCACTGGAGCGTGTTACTGAGAACCCACTGTGTTGGAGCGTGTTACTGAGAACCCACTGTGTTGGAGCGTGTTACTGAGAACCCACTGTGTTGGAGCGTGTTACTGAGAACCCACTGTGTTACTGAGAACCCACTGTGTTGGAGCGTGACTGAGAACCCACTGTGTTGGAGCGTGTTACTGAGAACCCACTGTGTTGGAGCGTGTTACTGAGAACCCACTGTGTTGGAGCGTGTTACTGAGAACCCACTGTGTTGGAGCGTGTTACTGAGAACCCACTGTGTTGGAGCGTGTTACTGAGAACCCACTGTGTTGGAGCGTGTTACTGAGAACCCACTGTGTTGGAGCGTGTTACTGAGAACCCACTGTGTTGGAGCGTGTTACTGAGAACCCACTGTGTTGGAGCGTGTTACTGAGAACCCACTGTGTTGGAGCGTGTTACTGAGAACCCACTGTGTTGGAGCGTGTTACTGAGAACCCACTGTGTTGGAGCGTGTTACTGAGAACCCACTGTGTTGGAGCGTGTTACTGAGAACCCACTGTGTTGGAGCGTGTTACTGAGAACCCACTGTGTTGGAGCGTGAGAACCCACTGCGTTACTGAGAACCCACTGTGTTGGAGCGTGTTACTGAGAACCCACTGTGTTGGAGCGTGTTACTGAGAACCCACTGTGTTGGAGCGTGTTACTGAGAACCCACTGTGTTGGAGCGTGTTACTGAGAACCCACTGTGTTGGAGCGTGTTACTGAGAACCCACTGTGTGAGCGTGGAGCTGTGTGTTACTGAGAACCCACTGTGTTGGAGCGTGTTACTGAGAACCCACTGTGTTGGAGCGTGTTACTGAGAACCCACTGTGTTGGAGCGTGTTACTGAGAACCCACTGTGTTGGAGCGTGTTACTGAGAACCCACTGTGTTGGAGCGTGTTACTGAGAACCCACTGTGTTTGCGTGTTACTGAGAACCCACTGTGTTACTGAGAACCCACTGTGTTGGAGCGTGTTACTGAGAACCCACTGTGTTGGAGCGTGTTACTGAGAACCCACTGTGTTGGAGCGTGTTACTGAGAACCCACTGTGTTGGAGCGTGTTACTGAGAACCCACCGTGTTACTGAGAACCCACTGTGTTGGAGCGTGTTACTGAGAACCCACTGTGTTGGAGCGTGTTACTGAGAACCCACTGTGTTGGAGCGTGTTACTGAGAACCCACTGTTACTGAGAACCCACTGTGTTGGAGCGTGTTACTGAGAACCCACTGTGTTGGAGCGTGTTACTGAGAACCCACTGTGTTGGAGCGTGTTACTGAGACACTGTGTTGGAGCGTGTTACTGAGAACCCACTGTGTTGGAGCGTGTTACTGAGAACCCACTGTGTTGGAGCGTGTTACTGAGAACCCACTGTGTTGGAGCGTGTTACTGAGAACCCACTGTGTTGGAGCGTGTTACTGAGAACCCACTGTGTTGGAGCGTGTTACTGAGAACCCACTGTGTTGGAGCGTGTTACTGAGAACCCACTGTGTTGGAGCGTGTTACTGAGAACCCACTGTGTTGGAGCGTGTTACTGAGAACCCACTGTGTTGGAGCGTGTTACTGAGAACCCACTGTGTTGGAGCGTGTTACTGAGAACCCACTGTGTTGGAGCGTGTTACTGAGAACCCACTGTGTTGGAGCGTGTTACTGAGAACCCACTGTGTTGGAGCGTGTTACTGAGAACCCACTGTGTGGAGCGTGTTACTGAGAACCCACTGTGTTGGAGCGTGTTACTGAGAACCCACTGTGTTGGAGCGTGTTACTGAGAACCCACTGTGTTGGAGCGTGTTACTGAGAACCCACTGTGTTGGAGCGTGTTACTGAGAACCCACTGTGTTGGAGCGTGTTACTGAGAACCCACTGTGTTGGAGCGTGTTACTGAGAACCCACTGTGTTGGAGCGTGTTACTGAGAACCCACTGTGTTGGAGCGTGTTACTGAGAACCCACTGTGTTGGAGCGTGTTACTGAGAACCCACTGTGTTGGAGCGTGTTACTGAGAACCCACTGTGTTGGAGCGTGTTACTGAGAACCCACTGTGTTGGAGCGTGTTACTGAGAACCCACTTGTTACTGAGTGTTGGAGCGTGTTACTGAGAACCCACTGTGTTGGAGCGTGTTACTGAGAACCCACTGTGTTGGAGCGTGTTACTGAGAACCCACTGTTGGAGCGTGTTACTGAGAACCCACTGTGTTGGAGCGTGTTACTGAGAACCCACTGTGTTGGAGCGTGTTACTGAGAACCCACTGTGTTTGTTACTGAGAACCCACTGTGTTGGAGCGTGTTACTGAGAACCCACTGTGTTGGAGCGTGTTACTGAGAACCCACTGTGTTGGAGCGTGTTACTGAGAACCCACTGTGTTGGAGCGTGTTACTGAGAACCCACTGTGTTGGAGCGTGTTACTGAGAACCCACTGTGTTGGAGCGTGTTACTGAGAACCCACTGTGTTGGAGCGTGTTACTGAGAACCCACTGTGTTGGAGCGTGTTACTGAGAACCCACTGTGTTGGAGCGTGTTACTGAGAACCCACTGTGTTGGAGCGTGTTACTGAGAACCCACTGTGTTGGAGCGTGTTACTGAGAACCCACTGTGTTGGAGCGTGTTACTGAGAACCCACTGTGTTGGAGCGTGTTACTGAGAACCCACTGTGTTGGAGCGTGTTACTGAGAACCCACTGTGTTGGAGCGTGTTACTGAGAACCCACTGTGTTGGAGCGTGTTACTGAGAACCCACTGTGTTGGAGCGTGTTACTGAGAACCCACTGTGTTGGAGCGTGTTACTGAGAACCCACTGTGTTGGAGCGTGTTACTGAGAACCCACTGTGTTGAACCCACTGTTGATGAGTGTTACTGAGAACCCACTGTGTTGGAGCGTGTTACTGAGAACCCACTGTGTTGGAGCGTGTTACTGAGAACCCACTGTGTTGGAGCGTGTTACTGAGAACCCACTGTGTTGGAGCGTGTTACTGAGAACCCACTGTGTTGGAGCGTGTTACTGAGAACCCACTGTGTTGGACTGTTACTGAACCCACTGTGTTGGAGCGTGTTACTGAGAACCCACTGTGTTGGAGCGTGTTACTGAGAACCCACTGTGTTGGAGCGTGTTACTGAGAACCCACTGTGTTGGAGCGTGTTACTGAGAACCCACTGTGTTGGAGCGTGTTACTGAGAACCCACTGTGTTGGAGCGTGTTACTGAGAACCCACTGTGTTGTTACTGAGAACCCACTGTGTTAGCGTGTTGAGAACCCACTGTGTTGGAGCGTGTTACTGAGAACCCACTGTGTTGGAGCGTGTTACTGAGAACCCACTGTGTTGGAGCGTGTTACTGAGAACCCACTGTGTTGGAGCGTGTTACTGAGAACCCACTGTGTTGGAGCGTGTTACTGAGAACCCACTGTGTTGGAGCGTGTTACTGAGAACCCACTGTGTTGGAGCGTGTTACTGAGAACCCACTGTGTTGGAGCGTGTTACTGAGAACCCACTGTGTTGGAGAACGTGTTACTGAGAACCCACTGTGTTGGAGCGTGTTACTGAGAACCCACTGTGTTGGAGCGTGTTACTGAGAACCCACTGTGTTGGAGCGTGTTACTGAGAACCCACTGTGTTGGAGCGTGTTACTGAGAACCCACTGTGTTGGAGCGTGTTACTGAGACCCACTGTGTTGGAGCGTGTTACTGAGAACCCACTGAGTTACTGAGAACCCACTGTGTTGGAGCGTGTTACTGAGAACCCACTGTGTTGTTACTGGAACCCACTGTGTTGGAGCGTGTTACTGAGAACCCACTGTGTTGGAGCTGAGTGTTACTGAGAACCCACTGTGTTGGAGCGTGTTACTGAGAACCCACTGTGTTGGAGCGTGTTACTGAGAACCCACTGTGTTGGAGCGTGTTACTGAGAACCCACTGTGTTGGAGCGTGTTACTGAGAACCCACTGTGTTGGAGCGTGTTACTGAGAACCCACTGTGTTGGAGCGTGTTACTGAGAACCCACGTGTTACTGAGAACCCACTGTGTTGGAGCGTGTTACTGAGAACCCACTGTGTTGGAGCGTGTTACTGAGAACCCACTGTGTTGGAGCGTGTTACTGAGAACCCACTGTGTTGGAGCGTGTTACTGAGAACCCACTGTGTTGGAGCGTGTTACTGAGAACCCACTGTGTTGGAGCGTGTTACTGAGAACCCACTGTGTTGGAGCGTGTTACTGAGAACCCACTGTGAGCGTGTTACTGAGAACCCACTGTGTTGGAGCGTGTTACTGAGAACCCACTGTGTTGGAGCGTGTTACTGAGAACCCACTGTGTTGGAGCGTGTTACTGAGAACCCACTGTGTTGGAGCGTGTTACTGAGAACCCACTGTGTTGGAGCGTGTTACTGAGAACCCACTGTGTTGGAGCGTGTTACTGAGAACCCACTGTGTTGGAGCGTGTTACTGAGAACCCACTGTGTTGGAGCGTGTTACTGAGAACCCACTGTGTTGGAGCGTGTTACTGAGAACCCACTGTGTTGGAGCGTGTTACTGAGAACCCACTGTGTTGGAGCGTGAGAACCCACTGTTACTGAGAACCCACTGTGTTGGAGCGTGTTACTGAGAACCCACTGTGTTGGAGCGTGTTACTGAGAACCCACTGTGTTGGAGCGTGTTACTGAGAACCCACTGTGTTGGAGCGTGTTACTGAGAACCCACTGTGTTGGAGCGTGTTACTGAGAACCCACTGTGTTGGAGCGTGTTACTGAGAACCCACTGTGTTGGAGCGTGTTACTGAGAACCCACTGTGTTGGAGCGTGTTACTGAGAACCCACTGTGTTGGAGCGTGTTACTGAGAACCCACTGTGTTGGAGCGTGTTACTTGAACATGTTTTTGGAGCGTGTTACTGAGAACCCACTGTGTTGGAGCCTGAGAACCCACTGTGTTGGAGCGTGTTACTGAGCTATACTGTTATACATGTTCTGAGAACCACTGTGTTGGAGCGTGTTACCTAACATATCATGTGGCCAATAGTGGATGTTTCAGACATAACCTTTGCCCTTCTGCTTTTAAAGGGGTACCTGCTTCAAAAAAAGATATTTGTGCAAGCCTGAATCCCCCTACTGGACCTTAGGGGTAAGAGAACCACAGAGAACCAGAGAGAATGGTGGTCCTGCACAATGAAGCCTTGTGTCCTTTCTTCTACCAGTCATTACAGAGAACCATTATACACCTAGAAGACATACCTGCATGTCAGTGTTTTCCTGCACTGAGATATAGTAAAGGCAATCGATATTAAAGTCTCTCTTCAATAATTATATTAAAATAAATGTACAAATTTAACAGTTTGAGATGATGATGTTGTCGCACAGGGAACTAAAAATCACGGCCTGCATTTTAGACCATGTTTAATTCATTACACAGTTCCTTTAAAATGCATTGGGGGAACGTTCAGTTTTCCCTGGAGGGAAATAGAGTTGACTCTGTAAATAAAGACGTGCGTCTACAGTCATAAAAGAGATATTTCATACATGGTGTGGACATTGGCTTGTGGCGGCCAGTCCGTTTAACTGAAGCACACAGTTCCCTTTCCTAGGTAGCTACACTCTCACCCCACTAGCCCCTCTACTGACCTCAAACACTGGCCTGATTCTCTGGGCTTCTTGTTTAAACAGACATTTGCTGCAAGCTGTAGTTTATAGCCTGGTACCAGATCTGTTTGTGCTGTCTCGCTTACAATATAGGGTTGTGAATGGCGAGATGTCTAGTAAAAAGCATGAGCAGATGCACACAACATTTGTTGTAGAGTTGCTGACTAACGAAGAGTAAAATGTATGCAAATAAAGAAAGTCCCTCTATATATACAGTGGGGCAAAAAAGTATTTAGTCAGCCACCAATTGTGCAAGTTCTCCCACTTAAAAAGATGAGAGAGGCCTGTAATTTTCATCATAGGTACACTTCAACTACGACAGACAAAATGAGAAAAAAAAATCCAGAAAATCACATTGCAGGATTTTTAATGAATTTATTTGCAAATTATGGTGGAAAATAAGTATTTGGTCACCTACAAACAAGCAAGATTTCTGGCTATCACAGACCTTCTTTAAGAGGCTCCTCTGTCCTCCACTCGTTACCTGTATTAATGGCACCTGTTTGAACTTGTTATCACTATAAAAGACACCTGTCCACAACCTCAAACAGTCACACTCCAAACTCCACTATGGCCAAGACCAAAGAGCTGACAAAGGACACCAGAAACAAAATTGTAGACCTGCACCGGGCTGGGAAGACTGAATCTGCAATAGGTAAGCAGCTTGGTTTGAAGAAATCAACCGTGGGAGCAATTATTAGGAAATGGAAGACGTACAAGACCACTGATAATCTCCCTCGATCTGGGGCTCCACGCAAGATCTCACCCCGTGGGGTCAAAATGATCACAAGAATGGTGAGCAAGAGCAAAAATCCCAGAACCACACAGGGGGACCTAGTGAATGACCTGCAGAGAGCTGGGACCAAAGTAACAAAGCCTACCATCAGTAACACACTGCGCCGCCAGGGACTCAAATCCTGCAGTGCCAGACGTGTCCCCCTGCTTAAGCCAGTACATGTCCAGGCCCGTCTGAAGTTTGTTAGAGAGCATTTGGATGATCCAGAAGAAGATTGGGAGAATGTCATATGGTCAGATGAAACCAAAATATAACTTTTTGGTAAAAACTCAACTCGTCGTGTTTGGAGGGCAAAGAATGCTGAGTTGCATCCAAAGAACACCATACCTACTGTGAAGCATGGGGGTGGAAACATCATGCTTTGGGGCTGTTTTTCTGCAAAGGGACCAGGACGACTGATCCATGTAAAGGAAAGAATGAATGGGGCCATGTATCGTGAGATTTTGAGTGAAACCCTCCTTCCATCAGCAAGGGCATTGAAGATGAAACGTGGCTGGGTCTTTCAGCATGACAATGATCCCAAACACACCGCCGGGCAACGAAGAAGTGGCTTGGTAAGAAGCATTTCAAGGTCCTGGAGTGGCTTAGCCAGTCTCCAGATCTCAACCCCATCGAAAATATTTGGAGGGAGTTGAAAGTCCATGTTGCCCAGCAACAGCCCCAAAACATCACTGCTCCAGAGGATATCTGCATGGAGGAATGGGCCAAAATACCAGCAACAGTGTGTGAAAACCTTGTGAAGACTTACAGAAAATGTTTGACCTCTGTCATTGCCAACAAAAGGTATATAACAAAGTATTGAGATAAACTTTTGTTATTGACCAAATACTTATTTTCCACCATAATTTGCAAATAAATTCATTAAAAAAATCCTACAATGTGATTTTCTGGATTTTTTTTCTCATTTTGTCTGTCATAGTTGAAGTGTACCTATGATGAAAATGACAGGCCTCTCATCATTTGAAGTGGGAGAACTTGCACAATTGGTGGCTGACTAAATACTTTTTTGCCCCACTGTATATATACTCTCAACAATTTAATTGGTCAACCTAACCAATGTTTCAGCAACGCAGTGCCTTCTTCAGGGGATAATGTCTGGTTGTGTCACGTTTTGACCCTAGTTATTGTGTAAATTGTTTGTTTTAGTTGGTCAGGACGTGAGTTGGGTGGGCATTCTATGTTTTGTGTGTCTAGGTTGTTTTTCTGTGTTCAGCCTAGTATGGTTCTCAATCAGAGGCAGGTGTCGTTAGTTGTCTCTGATTGAGAATCATACTTAGGGAGCCTGGGTTTCACTGTTGTTTTGTGGGTGATTGTTTCCGTGTCTGCGTTTGTTTCACCACACAGGACTGTTTCGGTTTCACATTTATTGTTTTGTATTTTTGTAGTGTTCTCAGTTATCGTCTATATTAAAGATGTTTAACACTAACCACGCTGCATTTTGGTCCTCCTCTCCTTCAGCGGAAGAAAACCATTACAGAATCACCCACCACAAAAGGACCAAGCGGCGTGGTAAGCAGCAGCAGCAGGAGAGGCAGCAGCAGGAGAGGCAGCAGCAGCAGGAGAGGCAGCGGCAGCAGCAGCAGCAGCAGGAGAGGCAGCACTATTTGGAGAAATGGACTTGGGAGGAGATCCTTGACGGGAAAGGACCCTGGGCAGAGCCAGGGGAATATTGCCGCCCCAAAGCAGAGCTGGAGGCAGCGAAAGCAGAGAGGCGGCATTGTGAGGAGCTAGCACGGCAGAGTGGCTGGAAGCCCGAGAGGCAGCCCCAAAAATTTATTGGGGGTGGCACAGGGAGAGTGTGGCAGCGTCAGGAGTCAGACCTGAGCCAACTCCCCCTGTTTACCGTAAGGAGCCATGGATGGAATCAGAGCAGTCGGCGAAGTTGAGGTGTGCGTCTGAGAATGTTGAGGAGTTATTGGACTGAGTAGAGAGAGAGCTGTTGGTTTGGCGTAGTATGCACGCCATTCGCCCTGAGGAGCGTGTTAGCTGTCTGATGCCCCCTGTGTCAGTTCCTCGTACTCAGCCTGAAACTTGTGTTAGAGTTCCGGGAGATTTGATGCCGGCTATACACACCAGGTCTCCAGTACACCTTCACAACCCGGTGTGTCCTATTCCTTGCACTCACCCTGAGGTGCGTGTCCCCAGCCTGGTACCACCAGTGCCGGCACCCCGCACCAGGCTATCTCACCGTTCTTTGGCTACAGGTGCTCCCGCCTGTCCGGCGCTCCCAGAGCTTCTGCCCCTCAGTCCAGAGGCGCCAGAGCCCCTCAGTCCAGAGGCGCCAGAGCTCCTCTGTCCAGCTCTGCCAGAGCCTTCCTCCTCTCCAGCGCTGCCGGAGTCTCCAGTTTGCCCAGCGCCGCCTGAGCTGCCCATCTGCCCAGCGCCATCAGAGTCTCCCGTCTGTCCAGAGCTGCTAGAGTCTCCCGTCTGTCCAGAGCCGCTAGAGTCTCCCGTCTGTCCAGAGCCCTAGAGTCTCCCATCTGTCATGAGCCGCCAGAGCCGCCAGTCTGTCATGAGCCGCCAGAGCCGCCAGTCAGCGTGGAGCCACCAGACCCGCCAGTCAGCGTGGAGCCACCAGAGCCGCCAGTCAGCGTGGAGCCGCCAGAGCCGCCAGTCAGCGTGGAGCCGCCAGAGCCGCCAGTCAGCTTGGAGTCGCCAGTCAGCTTGGAGCCGCCAGTCAGCCAGGATCTGCCAGAGCTGCCAGTCAGCCAGGATCTGCCAGAGCCGCCATTCAGCCAGGATCTGCCAGAGCCGCCAGTCAGCCAGGATCTGCCAGAGCCGCCAGTCAGCCAGGAGCTGCCAGAGCCGCCAGTCAGCCAGAAGCTGCCAGAGCCGCCAGTCAGCCAGGAGCTGCCAGAGCCGCCAGTCAGCCAGAAGCTGCCAGAGCCGTCAACCAGCCTGAGCTACCTCTCAGTCCTGAGCTACCTCTCAGTCCTAAGCTACCCCTCAGGCCTGAGCTACTCCTCAGTCCTGAGCTACCCTTCGGTCATGAGCTACCTCTCAGTCATGAGCTACCTCAGTCCCGAGCTTCCCCTCAGTCCGGAGCTGCCTCAGTCCCGAGCTTCCCCTCAGTCCGGAGCTGCCCCTCAGTATAGTGGGGCCCTTTGTTAGGGTTCCTAGGCCAAGGTCAGCGGCGAGGGTCGCCACTCAAAGGACGCTAAGTAGGTGGACAAAGACTATGGTGGAGTGGGGTCCAGGTCCAGCGCCAGCGCCAGAGCCGCCACCGCGGACAGATGCCCACCCAGACCCTCCCCTATAGGTTCAGGTTTGCGGCCGGAATCCGCACCTTGGGAGGGGGGTACTGTCACGTTTTGACCCTAGTTGTTGTGTGAATTGTTTGTTTTAGTTGGTCAGGACATGAGTGGGTGGGCATTCTATGTTTTGTGTGTCTAGGTTGTTTTTCTGGGTTCGGCCTAGTATGGTTCTCAATCAGAGGCAGGTGTCGTTAGTTGTCTCTGATTGAGAATCATACTTAGGGAGCCTGGGTTTCACTGTTGTTTTGTGGGTGATTGTTTCCGTGTCTGTGTTTGTTTCACCACACAGGAGTGTTTCGGTTTTCACATTTATTGTTTTGTATTCTTGTAGTGTTCTCGGTTATCGTCTATATTAAAGATGTTTAACACTAACCACACTGCATTTTGGTCCTCCTCTCCTTCAGCGGAAGAAAACCGTTACAGGTTGAACCAGGTTAACAACACGGTGCCTAGGAAGTTAACACGCTGCTCTCCCGGCGCTGATGACATTGATATCGATTAAGGCAGCCTACCGCACCTCTCTGATTCAGAAGGGTTGGGTTAAGGCAGCCTACCGCACCTCTCTAATTCAGAGGGGTTGGGTTAAGGCAGCCTACCGCACCTCTCTGATTCAGAGGGGTTGGATTAAGGCAGCCTACCGCACCTCTCTGATTCAGAGGGGTTGGGTTAACGCAGCCTACCGCACCTCTCTGATTCAGAGGGGTTGGATTAAGGCAGCCTACCGCACCTCTCTGATTCAGAGGGGTTGGGTTAAGGCAGCCTACCGCACCTCTGATTCTGATACCGCACCTCTCTGATTCAGAGGGGTTGGATTAAGGCAGCCTACCGCACCTCTCTGATTCAGAGGGGTTGGTTAAGGCAGCCTACCGCACCTCTCTGATTCAGAGGGGGGGTTGGGTTAAGGCAGCCTACCGCACTCTCTGATTCAGAGGGGTTGGGTTAAGGCAGCCTACCGCACCTCTCTGATTCAGAGGGGTTGGATTAAGGCAGCCTACCGCACCTCTCTGATTCAGAGGGGTTGGGTTAAGGCAGCCTACCGCACCTCTCTGATTCAGAGGGGTTGGATTAAGGCAGCCTACCGCACCTCTCTGATTCAGAGGGGTTGGATTAAGGCAGCCTACCGCACCTCTCTGATTCAGAGGGGTTGGATTAAGGCAGCCTACCGCACCTCTCTGATTCAGAGGGGTTGGGTTAAGGCAGCCTACCGCACCTCTCTGATTCAGAGGGGTTGGGTTGCAGCCTACCGCACCTCTCTGATTCAGAGGGGGGATTAAGGCAGCCTACCGCACCTCTCTGATTCAGAGGGGTTGGGTTAAGCAGCAGCCTGATTCAGAGGGGTTGGATTAAGGCAGCACCTCTCTGATTCAGATTCAGCAGGGCACCTCTCTGATTCAGGATTAAGGCAGCCTACCACACCTCTCTGATTCAGAGGGGTTGGATTCAGGCAGCCTACCGCACAGCCTACCTCTCTGATTCAGAGGGGTTGGGTTAAGGCAGCCAGCACCTCTCTGACCGCCTACCGCACCTCTCTGATTCAGAGGGGTTGGATTAAGGCAGCCTACCGCACCTCTCTGATTCAGAGGGGTTGGATTAAGGCAGCCTACCGCACCTCTCTGATTCAGAGGGGTTGGATTAAGGCAGCCTACCGCAGCACCTCTCTGATTCAGAGGGGTTGGATTAAGGCAGCCTACCGCACCTCTCTGATTCAGAGGGGTTGGATTAAGGCAGCCCTACCGCACCTCTCTGATTCAGAGGGGTTGGATTAAGGCAGCCTACCACACCTCTCTGATTCAGAGGGGTTGGATTAAGGCAGCCTACCACACCTCTCTGATTCAGAGGGGTTGGATTAAGGCAGCCTACCACACCTCTCTGATTCAGAGGGGTTGGATTAAGGCAGCCTACCACACCTCTCTGATTCAGAGGGGTTGGCCTACCACATTGATTCAGGCAGCCTACCACACCTCTCTGATTCAGAGGGGTTGGCCTACCACACCTCTCTGATTCAGAGGGGGCACCTCTCTGATTCAGAGGGGTTGGATTAAGGCAGCCTACCACACCTCTCTGATTCAGAGGGGTTGGATTAAGGCAGCCTACCACACCTCTCTGATTCAGAGGGGTTGGGTTAAATACAGAAGACACATTTCAGTTGAATGCATTCAGTTGGACAACTCACTATAGGTATCCCCCTTTCCTTTCCTTTATTCAGGCGTAGATAATGAATGGTTGAAGCAGGTTATGTAGACAAACAGTGCAATTTGTGCAACCAATGAACACAGTGAAAGGGGGTGTGTCATAGTAATTAGGGTGATGAGAGATGACAAAGTACAACTGTTATAAAACAATAGTTTACAGCATATTGAACCCATGTTTTTGACAAGACAGATCTGGAACCAGGCTACAAGCTCTAACCGACAGGAAGTGTATTCTCATGCTAACCAATTACATGCAGCCTTCTGAGATCAGGACTCAGCGCTTTTATACCATAGAGTAATACTGGACCAAATTCTTTCTTGGCTAGTTTAACTTGGGTAGTTTAACTTGGCTAGTTTAACTTGGCTAGTTTAACTTGGTTAGTTTAACTTGGCTAGTTTAACTTGGTTAGTTTAACTTGGTTAGTTTTAACTTGGGTAGTTTTAGTGACATAATTGTTATATATTTAACTAGAAAAGCTACCGAGTACAATGTATGTAGATGTTCCTGGAGAACAACCAGGGTATTCTACCTTGTTGTTTTTAAGTTGCATTAGTAACGTTGGTGAGACTGGTGAGACAGGAAGCTTACGCTTGACTGCTAAATTCTCTCTTGGTGAAACTTGGTGACGAGCCTCCCTGTGGTTTCTACCACTAGAACATCCACCCAAGTCTGCTTACATTCAAGTTCCCCTTTTAGATGGAGACAGAACACCACTATAAGAGAGAAAAAAAAGCAGTGGTTCCCAACTCCAGTACGCAAGTACCCCCAACAGAACAAAGTTTCATTGTAGCCCCGGACAAAAAAAACAGGTGTGCTTGTCTTAGGCTACCATAAAAATGTATACTGTTGGGGGGAACAACTGGTCTAAAGCTGTAAAAAGATCTATATATTTAAAGGTTGGAATTGTAACCTCCAGTATATCGACGTAAAACAAGCCTTTATGATTGCACATTATCCCCAGATGTTCCTTTCTCTGAAAAAGAAGAGACATCATAGCTCCTTGATACGGAGTGGTCCATTTATTCAATATTGTTCTGTCCCTGTAGAGGTCAGTGTACGACCACATACCAAACGCTGGGGCTTTCACTCCCGTCACGCGCTGTTCAAGTTTAGATTCAATGTCACTTTCAATAGACAATTCCAATAATAGTGTTTGGTTCCCACTGTTCATGCCCTGGAATCACTGTGACAGTAACACATCATATGAAGTTCTAGAACACCTCAGCACACTATTGAAACTCCATTGTGACATCTCAATGATGAAAATGAACGTTAGGCCTATTTTCCACCCTGCCGCATGCCAGGACCCATTGTGTTGACAGATATATTAGTAGTTATAGGGTGGCTGTGCTGCAGTTACACTGAGCCCATGCTGCCAGGTAAACACCACTTCCTCTTCATAAGTGGGTAACAAACCATTTAATCTTGGCTCTGTGGTCCTTTCTAACACAGCATCTGGCATATTTTCAGGATGGCCAAAACCATAGCTTAAAAAAGTCAGATGCCCCCCACCACCTATGTGCTACTGCTTCTGTGTATAGGTCCTCCTAATGCTAGATAGGTAGGGGGTAGGGTGGGGGATAGGGAGTAGGGGGTAGGGGGTAGGGTGGGGTAGGGGATAGGGAGTAGGGGGTAGGGGAGGGGGTATGGTAGGGAGTGGGGTAGGGAGTAGGGGAGGGGTAAGGTAGGGGGGTAGTACTCTTGGGCCCTTAATTATCACAGTAGAAAAAATAATCCTGGTCTTTCTTATACTTGCCACCATCTGCATGGGTTGTTCTATGCTTGCTTCCTGATTTTCAATAGCACGGAAGTGTGAGGCATTATCTCTTCAAAGAGATGTGTGGCCCAGCAGCACTAATCCTTGGTTAATGGGGACCGGGAGCAACAGACCCAAACAAGACCAGGACCGACACATCCGCCTCACGGTTTTATCTAGATCATTCTTCTTTGGCCAATTTAAAAGGTTGGGTCTGATGTTTTAAAAACATAAAACAATCAATGGGTGTTCGTTGTTTTAGAAATGTGGCAATCATTTCTTGTGGAAATACATATTACAAATTCAACCCGACAACACAGAAATGTCTTAATACTTACAGTACAATGTCATTATAATTACTCAAAGAGGAACTTCAATGATGAGCAGACCGGCCTGCTGTACAGGATGAGGGGTTAGGGCCAAGGGGAAGGTCTAGGGACAGAATTGGGACTGGCTGAACTGTTTGTGTTCTGGCTGTCTCTGAGCTGAGACTCAGCCTTAGCCCTCCCTGGTGGACATTTATTTAGATTTATAAAAATAAATATATTTTTTTACCTTTATTTAAGTAGGCAAGTCAGTTAAGAACAAATTCTTATTTACAACGACAACCTACACTGGCCAAACCTGGGCCAATTGTGCCCCGCCTTTCTTGCCATTCTGTTATTGCTCTCAAAAGCCTCCTAATTCCAGAACCAAGGGGGAACCTCACTCCTCCTATTACTGCAATGTTAACCTTTTAATAGACTGTGTCTGTGGAAGAGTTGTGACCTGGCAAGAAGGTGGAGAACTGAAACATTTGATGCAATATAGTCATAATAATATAGAATATGATTTGTCAGAACACAAACTAACTGACTTAGAATATGGTTGGAATTTAGAATTTAACCTTGGAAGGAAGTGTGTCATATTAGCTTCCACCATATTCTGTGTCATAGTTTGTTGTAAGCAATATGCTCAGGCTTTAATGCAAAGTAGCTTTCAATTAAGGTTTTCAGCGTGGCAAAGTCAAATATTTGCTGTGATACAGACACAATTAATTGGGATTAATATAGTGAAACAGGGATGTTGTTGTCTCGCACATGTAGACCAGATGCCACTGAGCCTTGGGGAGGAAACACGCTTCACTCCCAACTCGCTGATCTCTGGAGCTGTTTTGTAATGATTTAGCAGTTGTTCAAATTATTCAGACGTTACAGTTTGCGCTGTGTGACCTGTCAACGCTAGTTACAAAATGGATGAGGTTGAAGAATTTTGACAAGCCACAATTAGTATTAAGACTACGTATGCTTTATAAACAAATGTGGTTGAATTTTAACACGGCTAAAAAATACAATTGGTAAATTGTATGTGTATGTTTTCACAACAATTCCTAGGTCATAATTGAATTCTATCTCAGAGGGATGCACTGTATATAAATTACATAAACATCACTGTTGCATACATTATAAATGTCACTGCTGGAAATGCATCATCTAGATCATACATAAATTATACTCATCAACTGGCTATAGCTCATTGAAATTATATATAGTAAAAAAAAAATGAACAATTACATTTGCTCATGTGTAGCCTAATATGCAATCCAATGCATTGTTAACTTTTATTTATTTATTTATGAAATATTTGATTATTGATTTATTTATTATGAATTCATTATTCAACTATGCACAGATGAAGACAGCTGGTTGATTTCATGTAAATATTACAGAATGTAATTTCTCATTGGATGCTCTGAAAGATCCTTTAAGCACGCGGTGTACAGTGACCCGACACTACTCCCATTAGGAAACCCCTCTCATGTTGCTGGACGATGATTGGTCATTTCTGGATTATTTGTCTTCCTTACTGTAATATTTATATCCTCGGTAATGGATATCAGGACATAAGTTACGTCTGAAATGGCTCTGCACTCCTTGTATAGTACACTACTTTTAACCAGGGTCCATAGAGCCCATAGGGCTCTGGTCAAAAGTAGTGCACTATGTAGGGAATAGGTTGCCATTTCAGACGTAGTATTCAACTAATTGGAGAAAGGATGTCCCCGCCCAAACCTCAACGAAGAGGCCTGACAATTACCGGCTGGGTAAAAAAAAAGAGCTTGTGTCCGCACCCTATTCCCACCTGCACTACTATTAACCAGGGCTCTGGTCAAAATGAGTGCACTATCTAGGGAATAGGATGCCATTTGGGATACAGATCCCAGAATGTTTGAATTTTTCATCGCGTCACCTTTTGGCTAATTCATTATTTAGTGATCTGGGAGTGAAGCGTTTATCTTTTTTCCTGCATGACCACGACTTGCTCAAGGAAACGGTATGTAAAGTGTGAGGTGGTTAACCTGGTGCTGTTGTGTTCCCCTCGTATTGGGGATAAAGTATGTCATCCATGTGTGACAAAGAGAGGGCGATGAAACCCATTCATTCACATGTGGAGGAGCCAATGACCATTCATTATAGAAAACGATTCATTTTTAGGGCCGTTGATATAAAAAGTTGATATCTTTCACTAATTAAGAAAGATGTCTGTTGAGCGACATTAGCTTCGTGTAGCTTTCGGGTGAGGTTTCAAAACGACGGCTTCAGCCACTTGAAAAGAAGTGGAGGAAATGTATACATTGTTCAATCTACAATTAATATCCCAAGTGTGTTATTATTTACTATTTACTTTGAATCATCTTTTTTTCTCCACTGATTTATCGCTGTACAACAAAACAGAATATGTATCACATGAAAAATAGACGTGTTGTTGATAAAAAAGCAATGGGCACGTTGTTCACCCCTCCCCAGGCTTTGTGTAACACTTTGTCAATAGAATTTTACTTTGTAGACATGTTTAAGCTACATTCAGTTGGTGATATTTTCAGCCACATTCGCCACTAAAGGAGCGAGAGAATCTATAAATCCAAATCAGACAGGCAGTTCCATTCTCTTCTCCCACAGCAGTTGACCATCTCTTTATGATGTAACAGGCTGCGTCTATAGAGGCACGGAACACACCAAGAGGCACGGAACACACCAAGAGGCACGGAACACACCAAGAGGCACGGAACACACCAAGAGGCACGGAACACACCAAGAGGCAGGGAACACACCAAGAGGCACGGAACACACCAAGAGGCACGGAACACACCAAGAGGCACGGAACACACCAAGAGGCACGGAACACACCAAGAGGCAGGGAACACACCAAGAGGCAGGGAACACACCAAGAGGCAGGAACACACCAAGAGGCACGGAACACACCAAGAGGCACGGAACACACCAAGAGGCACGGAACACACCAAGAGGCACGGAACACACCAAGAGGCACGGAACACACCAAGAGGCACGGAACACACCAAGAGGCACGGAACACACCAAGAGGCACGGAACACACCAAGAGGCACGGAACACACCAAGAGGCACGGAACACACCAAGAGGCACGGAACACACCAAGAGGCACGGAACACACCAAGAGGCAGGGAACACACCAAGAGGCACGGAACACACCAAGAGGCACGGAACACACCAAGAGGCACGGAACACACCAAGAGGCACGGAACACACCAAGAGGCACGGAACACACCAAGACACGGAACACCAAGAGGCACGGAACACACCAAGAGAGGCACCAAGAGGGGAACACACCAAGAGGCACGGAACACACCAAGAGGCACGGAACACACCAAGAGGAGGAACACACCAAGAGGCGGAACACACCAAGAGGCAGGGAACACACCAAGAGGCACGGAACACACCAAGAGGCACGGAACACACCAAGAGGCACGGAACACACCAAGAGGAACACACCAAGAGGCGGAGACACACACCAAGAGGCAGGAACACACCAAGAGGCACGGAACACACAAGAGGCACGGAACACACCAAGAGGCACGGAACACACCAAGAGGCACCGGAACACACCAAGAGGCAGGAACACACCAAGAGGCACGGAACACACCAAGAGGCACGGAAACACCACCACAGAGGCACGGAACACACCAAGAGGCAGGGAACACACCAAGAGGCACGGAACACACCAAGAGGCACGGAACACACCAAGAGGCACGGAACACACCAAGAGGCACGGAACACACCAAGAGGCACGGAACACACCAAGAGGCACGGAACACACCAAGAGGCACGGAACACACCAAGAGGCACGGAACACACCAAGAGGCACGGAACACACCAAGAGGCACGGAACACACCAAGAGGCACGGAACACACCAAGAGGACACACCGGAACACACCAAGAGGCACGGAACACACCAAGAGGCACGGAACGGAACACCAAGAGGCACGGAACACACCAAGAGGGAACACACCAGGCGGAACACACCAAGAGGCACGGAACACACCAAGAGGCACGGAACACACCAAGAGAGGCACCAAGAGGGGAACACACCAAGAGGCACGGAACACACCAAGAGGCACGGAACACACCAAGAGAGAACACACCAAGAGGCACGGAACACACCAAGAAGAGGCACGGAACACACCAAGAGGCACGGAACACACCAAGAGGCACGGAACACACCAAGAGGCAGGGAACACACCAAGAGGCAGGAACACACCAAGAGGCACGGAACACACCAAGAGGCACGGAACACACCAAGAGGCACGGGGAACACACCAAAGAGGCAAGACGGAACACACCAAGAGAGGCACAAGAGGGAACACACCAAGACGGAACACACCAAGAGGCACGGAACACATCGGAACACACCACGGAACACACCAAGACCATCTGCTCCACTTCCTCTAATGCTTCTAAACCCCCCCAAAAAAAAAAAAAAAAAAAAATCACATTTATTTTGGTGTCCAGTTTTCAGGAATGGTAACCTTGCTGCTGAGCATTTCATACCATGCAGACGATAGAGTGGTGAAGATTGATGGCAGTGGCTTGTCAGAAAGATTTGTTTGTCTCTAGGTGATCTGTCACAGTACGAGGCGACTTCGGCCTGAGCCTCATGGTGGTTGTTTTTCTGTGAAATGTGATGTTTCACTTCAAACACAGAAACACAATGGGACAAAACCAAATATCTGCTCACGGTACCAGTAGGTTGTTACTATATACATCATCTCACTACCACTATTGTACGTGAAACTACCTTCACTGATAGGGAGTGACAGGTTAAACATCTAGTAAAAACTGAAAAACATTTGGGTTTATATACTAAATCAAACAATATTTAAGTTTGAGACAAAAATGTAGACAGAAATTCACAAATATTGTAATAAACTGCAGGGGACTGTGTGTTGGTTTGTACTGAATACAGCGTGTACCAGACTCATATCTTCAACATCCCTTATGTCTCTGTTGTGAGGCTTTTATTGGCAAATCTCTACTGTACACCATATCTGTGTCTCTCTCTTCTGCCTATATATATATATACAGCCTATTTTACTTGACTTCATGTATTATACAAAGTGTTCAGATCAAGGATTAGATTTCCCCCCACCAATTCCATCAGTCAATTCTCTGGGCTCTCCAGGGCATTCATCATTCTGACAGTTGCAGATAAGGCAATTATTTTCTTCTAGCAACTACAAAATGTAGACAAGTGCCTCGGTGACATGTCTGTCTGTTTGAGGAGGAACCACAGAAATGTTTTTTTTACTTCAATCGTATAGCCGTATAGTGGTTGATGGCATATCATCTACAACATGATATTCAATAGTACTGTAAAAACAAATGTTATGATTCCTATATTTATCCATATATCTGTGTTTCTAATATACTCTAGCATTTTGCTCTGACTATAACATGCAGGGCAATGTACCACTTCATATCAAATCAGATATATACACTGTGAATTACATCTGAAACATATGGTATTATTCATCTAATTATCATTTCAAATTGACAAAACAAGTTCATATTAAATACGTTTTTTCCCCCAAATGCCTTTATAGTATAGAGGTGCAGGCTGAGATTGTTCTCGTCTTATTTTTACACCACTTACTCTAATATTTTGTTGATAGTATCCAATACTTTAAATTCATTTTCAAATGTGTTCTTATCCTACATACAATAAATAACATTTTCAAGGAGATTTTCCTGTCCATGATGAAAAGTGTCAACGACCAAATAACAGTTTATGCTGCGATGCACATAATCACAAGCCCCACGCTTTTCCGTAGTTCCCTTGGTGACCTCCGTAGGTAGTCGAGGCCTGGACTAACTGGTAGTCTGTCTCTGTATGTGATCCTCTCTCTAAACCCCTGGAGGGCAGCAGAAGACTTTGGTAGAGCCAGCTACACAGTCACCAACCCACCCACGGTCTAGACTCAGCCTCTTCTCTGTCTGGATGGCTGCAGTCTAGTGGTCCCCGAACCCCGGCCCACAGTCACCAACCCACCCACGGTCTAGACTTACGATGACATGAAGGCTGCTGATAACTCAGCCTCTACGATGACATGTAGGCTGCTGATAACTCAGCCTTAACACGTCTCAGCCTCTACGATGACATGTAGGCTGCTGATAACTCAGCCTCTACGATGACATGTAGGCTGCTGATAACTCAGCCTCTACGATGACATGTAGGCTGCTGATAACTCAGCCTCTACGATGACATGAAGGCTGCTGATAACTCAGCCTTAACACGTCTCAGCCTCTACGATGACATGTAGGCTGCTGATAACTCAGCCTCTACGATGACATGTAGGCTGCTGATAACTCAGCCTCTACGATGACATGTAGGTTGCTGATAACTCAGCCTCTACGATGACATGTAGGTTGCTGATAACTCAGCCTTTACGATGACATGTAGGTTGCTGATAACTCAGCCTTAACACGTCTCAGCCTCTACGATGACATGAAGGCTGCTGATAACTCAGCCTTAACACGTCTCAGCCTCTACGATGACATGTAGGTTGCTGATAACTCAGCCTTAACACGTCTCAGCCTCTACGATGACATGTAGGCTGCTGATAACTCAGCCTCTACACATCTCAGCCTCTACGATGACATGAAGACTGCTGATAACTCAGCCTCTACGATGACATGAAGGCTGCTGATAACTCAGCCTCTACGATGACATGTAGGCTGCTGATAACTCAGCCTCTACGATGACATGAAGGCTGCTGATAACTCAGCCTTAATATGTCTCTTACACTCATGTTGACTCCAACATCTGAGCATAATATAATTTGTCCTTGATTGTTTTCTTAGATGTATTTATTATTTTAGGCTATATTGAATAACAAAGAAATGAAGTCCATTTCTTAGATACAAATAAAAGATATTTGTTTATGTTGACATTACATCTGGGAATATATATTTCCAATATCGTTGTAGCTTGTTTTCAAGAGTTTTAACAGTGACTCATAAATGGATCACAAATTCATAATTAAAACAGTCTCAATAGAAAAAATGTTTCATGTTTTTGGAAACTGCTAATATATTGCACTCCTGCTGTAGATATTTGATAAAAGATTAAACTCCGACCAAACTAAAATGACCATCTTAATTGTAGTCATTCAACAGTTAATAAAAACGAATGAATTGAAAGTCATTTGTTTTTCTGGAATAGAGTTACAACTACATGATGTTATATAGACAGTCTTGATCGTTAGTCAGAGAATGATATATCCACAAGACATAATGCAAGAGACAAGAGAACAACAGAAAAAGAGACAATTTGTTCGAGTTGTGTGAAATATTTACTCACGGTCTTTAAAACAAGGTCTGTAAAAACCTCGCTTTAATGGTAAACACAGAGTACTCACTACTATAATAATGATAAATATGGAGTACTCCCACTACTATAATAATGATAAATGCAGAGTATTCACTACTATAATAATGATAAATACAGAGTATTCACTACTATAATAATGATAAATACAGAGTATTCACTACTATAATAATGATAAATACAGAGTACTCACTACTATAATAATGATAAATACAGAGTATTCACTACTATAATAATGATAAATACAGAGTATTCACTACTATAATAATGATAAATACAGAGTATTCACTACTATAATAATGATAAATGCAGAGTATTCACTACTATAATAATGATAAATACAGAGTATTCACTACTATAATAATGATAAATACAGAGTACTCACTACTATAATAATGATAAATGCAGAGTATTCACTACTATAATAATGATAAATACAGAGTACTCACTACTATAATAATGATAAATGCAGAGTATTCACTACTATAATAATGATAAATACAGAGTATTCACTACTATAATAATGATAAATATGGAGTACTCCCACTACTATAATAATGATAATTACAGAGTATTCACTACTATAATAATGATAAATACAGAGTATTCACTACTATAATAATGATAAATATGGAGTATTCACTACTATAATAATGATAAATGCAGAGTATTCACTACTATAATAATGATAAATATGGAGTATTCACTACTATAATAATGATAAATATGGAGTATTCACTACTATAATAATGATAAATATGGAGTACTCCCACTACTATAATAATTATAAATATGGAGTACTCCCACTACTATAATAATGATAAATGCAGAGTATTCACTACTATATTAATGATAAATATAGAGTATTCACTACTATAATAATGATAAATGCGGAGTATTCACTACTATAAAATGGATAAATATAAAGTCCTCACCACTATAATAATGAGCATGATCTGCCGTAGATGCCACACTTTGGACATTGTGGGGAACAGAACTCAGGCTGATAAAAGCTAGAGAGTAGCAGCAGGAGGAGAGGAAGTCTGTGAAGCGAGTGAGCAGGAGGAGAGGAAGTGTGAAGCAAGAGAGCAGGAGAAGAGGAAGAGTAAAGATAGAGAGCAGGAGGAGAGGAAGAGTGAAGCGAGAGAGCAGGAGGAGAGGAAGAGTGAAGAGAGAGCAGGAGGTGAGGAAGAGTGAAGCGAGAGAGCAGGAGGTGAGGAAGAGTGAAGAGAGAGAGCAGGAGGAGAGGAAGAGTGAAGCGAGAGAGCAGGAGGAGAGGAAGAGTGAAGCGAGAGAGCAGGAGGTGAGGAAGAGTGAAGATAGAGAGCAGGAGGTGAGGAAGAGTGAAGATAGAGAGCAGGAGGTGAGGAAGAGTGAAGATAGAGAGCAGGAGGAGAGGAAGAGTAAAGCGAGAGAGCAGGAGGTGAGGAAGTGTGAAGATAGAGAGCAGGAGGAGAGGAAGAGTTAAGATAGAGAGCAGGAGGAGAGGAAGAGTTAAGATAGAGAGCAGGAGGAGAGGAAGAGTGAAGATAGAGAGCAGGAGGTGGGGAAGAGAGGAAGGGTGTGACGTGCAGCACCAGGACCAGGTTAGCTGGAGGTCTGGAAGTCTGTCGCTAGATGAAAGTGGGAAGTTGTCCTCCATCGCTGTCAACACGTTTTAATGTGAACGTTCACCACAACTGATTGGTGAGTCTGGCCAAGTTATCCCCCCACAGCTCCAGCCTGAAAACTTTCCCAGACAGAGTGTCTGATAGATTAATAGTTTCATTATTAATCTGTCGTTAATTCCTTTACAATAACATTGCTCTCAAATGACCGGGGAGTTTAGGCAAGGTCTGACCAGAGCTGCAGATCATGGGTCAAGGGAAAATGTTAAGGCACTTTTTAAAAAAAATGTCAGATCACCAAGGTGTATTTAAAGAATTCAAATCTAGAATAATTTTTCAAAGACAATTATTTTTTTACATTTTTTTTCACCGCAGAGGTCATTCGTGGCAATTTAAAATATCATCACTATCAAGTATTAGTCATAAGAACTAGGGCAAGGTGTAGAGAATAAGAAATATAGGAAGGAGGAGGAGGGAAATATAGGAAGGACGAGGAGGGAAATATAGGATGGAAGATTGGGGAAATATAGGAAGGAATAGGAGGGAAATATAGGAAGGAAGATTGGGGAAATATAGGAAGGAATAGGAGGGAAATATAGGAAGGAAGATTGGGGAAATATAGGAAGGATGAGGTGGGAATATAGGAAGGAAGAGGAGGGAAATATAGGATGGAAGATTGGGGAAATATAGGAAGGAAGAGGAGGGAAATATAGGAAATAGTTAAAATAGAGCAACTAGTGAATCAAAACAAACAGTCTCATTAGTCCTGAGACAGGTTTCATGAGGCAGTCTGACCAAACTGCTGCCACGATAAATCACAGAGAGAGAGAGAGAGAGAGAGAGAGAGAGAGAGAGAGAGAGAGAGAGAGAGAGAGAGAGAATGTGAGAGAGAGAAACAGAGAGAGAGAGAGAGAGAAGGCGAGAGAGAAACAGAGAGAGGGAGAGAGAGAGAATAGGCCCAGGGCCTGTATGTGGAATGCCACCCAAATAATTTACTGCGCACCACAGAAGGCCCTTCCCGTCTATCGGATTGTAAAACATGAAGACAAACGTTAAGACATATAATAGCAGTACTGATAGTTTGACCACACCTCACACCCCAAGACAGGCATTTTCAGCACAGTTGCTAAATAGATGTGAAACACCAATGGATAAAGGACTATATTTTCTAAAGTTGTCTTTGTTCAATGAAATGTTGTTAAGTTTGCAGGCTTACCGTTTCCATGTGAGGCCTGTGAGTGTCCTGCCAGTGTGTGTGTGTGTGTGTGTGTGTGTGTGTGTGTGTGTGTGTGTGTGTGTGTGTGTGTGTGTGTGTGTGTGTGTGTGTGTGTGTGTGTGTGTGTGTGTGTGTGTGTGTGTGTGTGTGTGTGAGGGGGAGGTGTAGTCCGCTGGTCCTCACTCGTCCAGTCTGTGAATCCAAGCTGAACTCCTAAAAAAAACTATGTTCTGTGTGAACACCCCTCTCACTTTCCTAGTTCCAGGGTTTTATCCCAGTAACCCAGTGTTCTGTGTGAACACCCCTCCCACTTTCCCACTTCCAGGGTTTTCCCTGTTCCATAAAATATATTTAAGGGAACAGGCAGATATTGTGAATGATAGTGACAAGACATCTGAACTTTTAGTGTATCCACATGCATGTTGTTTTAACATATAATTGACACACCATACCCATGGTCATATATAACTCCTTCCCACACACACACACACACACACACACACACACACACACACACACACACACACACACACACACACACACACACACACACACACACACACACACACACACACACACACACACACACACACACACACACACACACACACACACACACACACACACACTCACCGTGGTCCTTCAGGTCAGGTGCATTGATTCTGTTTTGAACAGTGTGTTTTCTCTTCATTCTAGATAGTGTTGCCTCTGCCCATGCTGTTAGTACGCTAGGCATTTTCAAACTCCTTACATCCATTACATTCCACTAGGTAAATACCTAATGCTGGAAACATTTGTCAATGTATGCGCCTGGCTGAACAGAATAGATTATTGGGGGCTGAGTAAAACACACTGCATTTCCAAACAGCCTTGCTGCTGTGACATATGAGAAAGTTCTGCACAAGACTGCATGCAATACCTTTCCCAATGCAGCGCCAACGATATCTATCTGGTCAATATAAAGATAGTAAACAATGCCAGGTAATGGTTATATGAGATATATGGGAATGCCGATATGTTAAACTACATGAAAAACAATGCTATTTCTACCCACATCCAACTAATAAATAATAAGGCAAGATTTTTGTTTTGTTTTTTTGTTTTGTCTAGAAACTGTACATTTTACATTTTTTACAACAAAAAAAACTGTCTATGGATTGACATTCCAGTCACTGGGACATTGCTGCAATAGATTGAAAGCCGATATAAATGTTTCACATACAATAGTGTTTATAAAACATAGGTCAACCCTATAAACTGTCAATTAATAAGTTATAGGTACTTAAGGCATACTTGTAGAGTTCAGGCCACCACTTACATATATTTTTGGTTTAAATCGTTGATATATTTTGGCTTCTTGATTACGCCCAGACAGATTCACGTGCTCACACCACGGTAGTAGCAGAGGACCTTACAGCTGAGTGGATCAGCATTAAACCCCTTCAAAAAATATTCAAAAAGAGCATCTCTTGTCCTTTGTTTTGGGGAACCTGTTTGCATAAATGATCCTAGCCCATCCCATCCCCTAAAACCCCTAATTTCCCAGTGAGAAACACAACATTGTAATTAGGAAAGGATCACGGACACAACAAGAGGCCTAAATACACTATAATCATGCAAAAACACCAGGGGCTACGTTCCAAATGGCACCACAGCCCCTTTATAGTGCACTACATTTGACCAGGGAGTAGTGCACTACATAGAGTATTAGGGTGCTATTTGGGGAGCACCCCAGCTTGATGCTCATTAATTGGATTGTAACCTTATTGTCTTATTGGTTGAAATGAATATGCATGACTCAGTGGGAACTCCCCTAAAGTTTCAATGACATGGGTTAGTGGTTGAGGATGGTAATGGGGTTTAGCAGGATCAGCTATATCATTGGAGGCTTATTTTAGTCCTGGGTTCGATCCCCTTTCACGGGCAAACTGGAGTTTTGTTACTCAATTAAAGCCTGAAATGGGATAGTTTAGCGTCACACTGACTGTCTTCTTAGATTTGGAGAAGTCTTTACAGTGAATAGAAATGCTAATCCACAATTTGTATTTGTTTATTTGGAACAAAGTCTCTCAGTCGAAAGAGCAGAAATAGCACGAGGCGACTGTCGAAGATCGACGCCGAAAATCCCCACAAATGTCAATAAAAGTGGCTTCACATTAGTGGTCCGATGTAACGTTGTAATTCATACCAGGAAATTAAACGAACAACACATTCCAATTACAGGCACCAAATATAATAATAATACAAAATAAAAATAATTATAATATTAATATATTATGAATAATATTTTCCATTTAGCAGACGTTTATTTCCAAAGCGACTTTCCATTTTATTATGGGTGGCCCCAGTGGTAAATCACCTGTAAAACCATCATCTTTTACTTCTCTTAGCTAATGAACAAACGACGGGTTAGGGAACAGGCGATGACTGAACTATCTCAATGGAATCTCAATGGAAAGGTGATCACCACTCTGTCCATTTCCCTTTGTGAAATTAGAACATGACTTGTAGGCTATGCATTTAACGGGGCTCAACAGACACACATATCCAACTGCTTAATAAGTTCAAAAACGTCACGTCAACTTAGTCTTTCTCTCGTACTCATTGTTGTGGAGACACATTTAAAAATTAAAAAAATCTGACCTATTCAATCTTCTGTGCAATTTATAGAGAATTTACAGAGAATTTACAGAGAATTTATGGAGCAGCTCCTGTTGTTAGACGTGGTTAAATGGAACACACCGAAAGAAAGGAGGGACAAACAGAGCGACAAGACATACACACACTACTGACACTAAACACTACTTTTTCTGCTAAAATAAAATAAAATCTGGGTAAAGTAGGCAATCATTTTCTTTCTTTTTCGGGCATTAGACCTGCCTAATTTTCACTTGAAACAAACATTGTTTTTGAGTTGATTAGGCTAAATGACACATTCTGTTAAAATATGACTCCAAGATGATCTATTCTTGCAATGTGTAGTCTATGACGTTTCAGATTTAGATATGATAATTTATCACAAAGTATATAGTTTAGATGCAGTGAACTACTTCTTAAGTAACTTTAGTTCAGTAAACGATAATTTTCTTAAGGGTAGCTGTAGTGTATTTGAACTTATTCCAGTGTGAAGTAATTGGTAGCTTGGTAAACTATAGTTTGAGAGTAGTTTCCACAACACAGGGGTGATGCTAGCCTAGCCGGGTCCGGGACAGTTATTTGGGTTTGGTGTTTTCATTCATGCCCTCCATATTCCATTCCTGGTTCTGCTTCAGAGATCTGTCCATTGTCCGGCCAGTGAATGGGAGACCTGAGGAGTCTCTCCCTCTCTTTCTATCTTTCTTTCTTTCTTTCTTCTCCCCTTCTCCTTTTTTCCTTAATTAGAAACTCTGCGCTGCTTCCGCTGCTTCCCTGAAAAGTCATTATTATTGTGGTGGCTGGGGGCTGGGGACTCCTCCTCATCACACAACCCATTTACCAGCTTGGACATCAAAGAAACAAACAGGTGTAGTTTACTGCTGTGTGAGTGGGAGGCAGTGGAGTTAACGTTGGTTAGAGAGGGACCAAGGACAACAATGAAAACTACAGTATCATTGCAGCAAAATGGGTTCATCCTATATAGCGGATATAGGAATTTTGGAAAGGAATTGTTAATAATAAAAACAATCATTTGGTATTCATTGTTGGACATTTTAGACATTGTTGATAAATGTTTGATCTTTCCTCTTTGTGAGCGTGGTCTCCAGTAACGCTAGGCCCAGACTAGACAGTCCAGCATCTTAAACCAAAATGGCAATGCAGTTTTACATTGCACTTCTAAACAGGGATGAGACTCTGTCCATATTGGCATACATGGCAACAACGGATGTCTTTAAAGTTATAGCAGCTACATGGCAACAATGGATGTCTTTAAAGTTATAGCAGCTACATGGCAACAACGGATGTCTTTAAAGTTAAGCAGCTACATGGCAATAACGGATGTCTTTAAAGTTATAGCAGCTACATGGCAACAACGGATGTCTTTAAAGTTATAGCAGCTACATGGCAACAACGGATGTCTTTAAAGTTATAGCAGCTACATGGCAACAACGGATGTCTTTAAAGTTATAGCAGCTACATGGCAAAAACGGATGTCTTTAAAGTTGAAGCAGCTACATGGCAATAACGGATGTCTTTAAAGTTATAGCAGCTACATGGCAACAACGGATGTCTTTAAAGTTAAAGCAGCTACATGGCAATAACGGATGTCTTTAAAGTTAAGCAGCTACATGGCAACAACGGATGTCTTTAAAGTTAAAGCAGCTATTTTAAAAAAGCTGAGAAAAATTCCATTAGACTATTATATGCGTAGTGACTGTGCACTGGAGAACCCCCTACTTATCTTTACAGATGAAATGACCGATTGTTCATACAAGGCTCAAGTGAGGTGCAAAAGAAGAAGAAGTCCTGGGGTGTGCTATGACATTTGTCTATGGGTGTCCTTTATACCTTCAGATTCCCTGTGCCTCATTAGTTAACACACTTTCTTAGTTTTGAACAATGCCTTAGCTTGAGCTCCCCCATCACCAGCACAACTACAACTCCCCCTGCTCAGTCAATACTTCCAGCACCCGGGCCCCGAAAGAAGAGTTTCAGAGAGGATGAGAGAGAGAGAAAGAGAGAGAGAGAGAGAGAGAGAGAGAGAGAGAGGGAGAGAGAGAGAGAGAGGAGACCCCGCAGCAGAGTTTCAGAGAGGATGAGAGAGAGAAAGAGAGAGAGAGAGAGAGAGAGAGGGAGAGCAGCAGAGTTTCAGAGAGGATGAGAGAGAGAGAGAGAGAGAGAGGGAGGCAGCAGAGTTTCAGAGAGAGAGAGGGGTGAGAGGGGAGAGAGAGGGAGAGAGGGGAGAGAGGGGTGAGAGGGGAGAGAGGGTGAGAGGAGAGAGGGGAGAGAGGGGTGAGAGGGGAGAGAGGGGTGTGAGGGGAGAGAGGGGAGAGAGGGGAGGGAGGGGTGAAAGGGGAGAGAGGGGAGAGAGGGGTGAGAGGGGAGAGAGGGGAGAGAGAGAGAGGTGAGAGAGGGCAGAGAGGGGTGAGAGGGGAGAGAGGGGAGAGAGGGAGCCCTTTTCCCCCATCCTAACCGATTTAATACTTGTAATTATCTCTTGCTGGGGAGGCTGAAAATTGGATTAGGGTGGTGAGTCTCAGCTGAATGAATTACCCCCATCTCCCCACTTGGTGGGCCACACACTGATAAAATGCGGGAAAACGGATTTGGGCTCATAGCATTCATGGCTTCCTTGTGGAAAAATGAATTTTCCAACAGAAGGGGCTAGTGTGCCAGCAGTATCTGTCCACAGCATGTTTCATCTGGTCCTGCTCTTCTGGAAATGCAATTACCTGCGTTATCAGGGCCTAAATGGTGACAGTTTGGCAGCCCGGTGGTTCCACCTGCCAGAGCCCCATCATTCGGCACAATGTTTTTGTTGCCACAGACCTCGATGTGTTGTAGCCATTCAGCATTCTCCTTCCTAAGTCTCTAAGTTTCAAATTTTCCCTTTATTCCCCTTCCTGTAAAAAGAAGAATAATCAAAGGAAGAGTAATTTGTTTACAGGTAAAGTTAGGTTCTGAAGGACAGAAATATGTAAATTGATATGGAGAAGAAACCAACACTTTTATGATGTTATTGGGCTCACCTCACTTTCTCACTAATCCGTCTCTCTTGCAGTCTGGAGTCTTCCTGGTGTCTTGTAGAATAAAGGCAATAATACCATACTACTATTACTGTTACTAACTACTGCTACCATTACTACTATTATTAACTACTGCTACCATTACTACTATTAGTGTTATTAACTACTGCTACCATTACTACTATTACTGTTACTAACTACTGCTACCATTACTACTAATACTGTTACTAACTACTACTACCATCACTACTATTACTGCTACTAACTACTGCTACCATTACTACTATTACTGTTACTAACTACTGCTACCATTACTACTATTACTGTTACTAACTACTGCTACCATTACTACCATTACTGTTACTAACTACTGCTACCATTACTACTATTAGTGTTACTAACTACTACTACCATTACTACTACTCTTACTACTACTACTACTGCTACTACTGCTACTATTACTACTGATACTATTACTACCACCACTACTACTACTACTACTACTACTACTACTATCACTACTATTACGGCTACTATTACTACTACTACGACTACTATTACTACTACTGCTACTATTACTACTACTACTACTGCTACTATTACTACAACTACTGCTACTATCACTACTACTACTGCTACTCCTACTACTACTACTACTACTACTCTCACTACTACTGCTACTATTACTACTACTACTACTACTATCACTACTACTACTACTACTACTACTGCTAGTATCACTACTACTACTGCTAGTATCACTACTACTACTGCTAGTATCACTACTACTACTGCAACTATTACTACTACTACTACTACTACTACAATTACTACCACTACTACTACTACTGCTACTGTTACTACTACCACTGCTACTATTACTAATACTACTGCTGCTATTAGTACTACTACTACTACTTCTGCTACTATTACTACTACTACTGCTACTACTACTAGTGCTACTACTATTACTACTGCTACTACAGCTGCTATTAGCACTACTACTACTACTACTACTGTAACTATTACTATTACTACTACCACTACTACTACTACTACTAGTAGTAGTAGTACTACTACTACTGTTTCTAGTACTACTACTGCTACTGTTACTTATCCTACTACTACTACTATTACTACTACTATTACCACAATTATTAATACTACTGATACTACTACTACTAATACTACAACTTCCGATACTACTGCTACTAATAATTATATTAATAATAATACTACTGATACTACTACCACAAATAATAATATTAATAATACTACTACTACTACTGATACTACTAATAATAATAATACTATTAATAATACTACTACTGATACTACTACTACTCTAATAATAATATTAATAAAAATACTACTGATACTACTACCAATAATAGTAATATAAATTATACTACTACTGCTACTAATAATAATAATAATACTACAACTGATACTACTACTGCTACTCCTGCTACTATTACTACTATTATTACTGCTACTGACATCACTACTAACACTACTACTACTACTACTGCTACTGCTACCAATACTACTACTACTACTAATACTACTACTAATGATACTACTGCTACTGATACTGCTACTACTACTACTACTGATACTACTACTCTTGAATGCAAGCCATGGACCATAAATACATCAGAAGCAACTTAAAATACAATCAATAAAGTCTAGTCCACCACTGAGAAATATTTTTATTTGTATTGTTTTATAAAGCAATGCTCAAACAATCCTTTGTTACAGTACGGTGGTCAGACCTTCACTTGAATGACAGCACATACACATACATACACATATATACAAACACGCTACTGCTAAATGATTGATCAACATCAATTCAGCTAATGCTCTACATGTGTTCTAGTCTCTCTGAGGAGAGAGAGGGTTAGTTCTTATAAGAGGTCTATTTAATCAATATCTGTGTAGGGTCGCCACTGTGGATTCAACTCACCCGACATAGAACGCAGTACAGTCCCTTTTTTGATACACTCAGTATTAGTATTATTAGTATTAGTATTATTAGAATTATTAGTATTATTAGTATTATTAGAATTAGTATTAGTATTAGTATTATTAGTATTATTAGTATTATTATTAGTATTAGTATTAGTATTATTAGTATTATTAGTATTATTAGTATTATTAGAATTAGTATTATTTTTTCTGCTCTGCAGTAAACTGAATTGTGTCCAGATCATAATTTCCTTTCATTTTTGTTTTGTGTCATGTCTGAGTTATGAAGTTTCCATCCCAAATATGATTACAAACTGCTCCATAGCACTATTACTTAAAAGTATGTAAACTGTTTAAAATGCTATGCAAAAACATGTGATTTAATAAACAATTATGTAAAAATGGAATTTAAATATTAGGTTGATAATTATAGGACCTATTTCCTCGATTGAATATTAATGTTTATAATACCACAACAGATTTAAAAAATATTTTTCCAAATGAATTGTAATAAACCTAAATCAACCCGAACTAAAGGGAGCTAAACAGCGCAACAGCAGCAGGCTCGTCCTTCGTCATACCAACACAAGGAAATGAAGCCGACTAGCTTCGTTGCTTTGTTTCCCTGTTGTTCATTAAACAGTAGTTTAGATTCTGTTAGTTCCATATTTCACTTCCTGCTGCGTCATGTGAACAGACAGATAAAACAGAGGACCAACAGGCCCTACCTGCTCGGAGATCAACATTCCACCCCCCCGTCCCCCCCGTCCCCCGTCCCCCCGTCCCCCTGTCCCCCCTCATCCTCTCCACTTCTCCTTCTGTTTAGCCCCCATGGAGGACAATCCTGGAAGGTAGATAAAACAGAGGACCAACTACCACAAATAATAATATTAATAATACTACTACTACTACTGATACTACTACTAATAATAACACTATTAATAATACTACTACTGATACGGAGACCAACAGGCCCTACCTGCTCGGAGAGCAACATTCCCCCCCCCCGTCCCCCTGTCCCCCTGTCCCCCCGTCCCCCCTCCCCCTCATCCTCTCCACTTCTCCTTCTGTTTAGCCCCCATGGAGGACAATCCTGGAAGGTAGATAAAACAGAGGACCAACAAATAATAATATTAATAAGGCCCTACCTGCTCTAGATCAACATAATAACACCTACCCTTCGAAGACCCAGGCCCTACCTGTCCCCCCCCCCCCCCGTCCCCCCCGTCCCCCCGTCCCCCCCGTCCCCCATCTCATCCTCTCCACTTCTCCTTCTGTTTAGCCCCCCACGGAGGACAATCCTGGAAGGTAGATAAAACAGAGGACCAACAGGCCCTACCTGCTCGGAGATCAACATGCCACCCCCCGTCCCCCCGTCCCCCCGTCCCCCCCCCCCCCCCCGTCCCCCTCATCCTCTCCACTTCTCCTTCTGTTTCCCCCCTGTCCCCCTGTCCCCCCTGTCCCCCCTGTCCCCCCGTCCCCCGTCCCCCGTCCCCCTCATCCTCTCCACTTCTCCTTCTGTTTAGCCCCCTGTCCCCCCTGTCCCCCCTTCTGTAGCCCCCTGTCCCCCCCGTCCCCCCTGTCCCCCCGTCCCCCTCATCCTCTCCACTTCTCCTTCTGTTTAGCCCCCTGTCCCCCCCCCCCTGTCCCCCCATCCCCCCGTCCCCCCCGTAGCCCCCTCATCCCCCACTTCCCCTGTTTCCCCCCCCCCTCCCCCCTTCCCCCCCCCCGTCCCCCTGTCCCCCCCCGGTCCCCCCCCCCCCCGTCCCCCTCATCCTCTCCACTTCTCCTTCTGTTTAGCCCCCTGTCCCCTGGAAGGTCCCCCCCCCCCCCCCCCCGTCCCCCCTCATCCTCTCCACTTCTCCTTCTGTTTGGGCCCAGTCCCCCTGTCCCCCCCGTCCCCCTGTGGGAGTCCCCCCCCCCCCCTCATCCTCTCCACTTCTCCTTCTGTTTAGCCCCCTGTACCCCCTGTCCCACCTGTCCCCCCCATCCTCCCCCCCCAGGTAGCCCCCCCCAGGTGAAAGATATGCTCCCCCCTCATCCTTAAATACACTTCCACTTCTCCTTCTGTTTAAAGATGAAGGGGAGTCCCCCTGATTTTTAAGCCTTGAGACCCCCCGTCCCCCCTCATCCTCTCCACTTCTCCTTCTGTTTAGTGTCCCCCCTGTCCCCCTGTCCCCCCGTCCCCCGTCCCCCCGTCCCCCCTGTCCCCCTGTCCCTGGGTTTTTCCCCCGTCCCCCCGTCCTCATCCTCTCCACTTCTCCTTCTGTTTAGCCCCCTGTCCCCCCCTGACACCCCCCCATCCCCCATCCCCGTCCCCCCCTGTCACCCCCCTGTAGAGTCCCCGTCCCCCATCCCCCCGTCCCCCCCCCTCATCCTCTCCACTTCTCCTTCTGTTTAGCCCCCTGTCCCCCTGTCCCCCCCAGCCCCCCCGTCCCCCGTCCCCCCTCCCCCTCATCCTCTCCAGTTCTCCTTCTGTTTAGCCCCCATGGAGGACAATCCTGGAAGGTAGATAAAAAAGGACAACTAAAGATAATTAAATCTAAAAAGGAAAAAGCCTAAGTTGCTTTGTTCACACAAACAGTTGGGTGTAGATTTGGGCACAGTGAGGGTTTGGTTAATTTATACAATAGCCCTATGGGAGTCCAGAGAAGCAGATAGGATAGGTTGGTTAGGGACGGGGTTGTTACTGGGTGCTTCTAAATGGCTCATATACACTGAGTATACCAAACATTAAGAACACCTGCTCTTTCCATGACATAGACTGACCAGTGTGAATCCAGGTGAAAGATATGCTCCCTTACTGATGTCACTTGTTAAATACACTTCAATCAGTGTAGATAAAGGGGAGGAGACAGGTTAAAGATGAAGGGGAGGAGACAGGTTAAAGGATTTTTAAGCCTTGAGACATGAATTGTCTATATGTGCCATTCAGAGGGTGAATGGGCAAGACAAAGTATTTAAGTGCCTTTGAACAGGGTATGGTAGTAGGTGCCCCGCGCACCGGTTTGTGTCAAGAAATGCAACACTGCTGGGTTTTTCACACACAACAGTTTCCCGTGTGTATCAAGAATGGTCCACCACCCAAAGGACATCTAGCCAATTGGACACAACTGTGGAAAGCATTGGAGTCAACATGGGCCAGCATCCCTGTAGAACGCTTTAGACACCTTGTGGAGTCAACATGGGCCAGCATCCCTGTAGAACGCTTTAGACACCTTGTGGAGACAACATGGACCAGCATCCCTGTAGAACGCTTTAGACACCTTGTAGAGTCAACATGGGCCAGCATCCCTGTAGAACGCTTTAGACACCTTGTGGAGTCAACATGGGCCAGCATCCCTGTAGAACGCTTTAGACACCTTGTAGAGTCAACATGGGCCAGCATCCCTGTAGAACGCTTTAGACACCTTGTGGAGTCAACATGGGCCAGCATCCCTGTAGAACGCTTTAGACACCTTGTGGAGACAACATGGACCAGCATCCCTGTAGAACGCTTTAGACACCTTGTGGAGACAACATGGGCCAGCATCCCTGTAGAACGCTTTAGACACCTTGTGGAGACCATGACCTGATAAATTGAGGCTGTTCTGAGGGCCACTCAATATTAGGAAGGCGTTCTTAATGTGTGTACCCTCAGTGTATGGACCTAGGATGGAAAATGTGTATGCTACTTCCTGCTTTTTACGTTTCAGTTTTTATTTACATCAAAATAATTGTTCCAAATACTGATTAAACAAATATGTATATATCTAGAGATATATAGATATATATAAGGTTGAAGTCGGAAGTTAACATACACTTAGGTTGGAGTCATTTTTCAACCACTCCACAAATTTCTTGTTAACAAACTATAGTTTTGGCAAGTCGGTTAGGACATTACTGTGTGCATGACACAAGTAAATGTTTCCAACAATTGTTTACAGACAGATTATTTCACTTTTAAATCACTGTATCACAATTCCAGTGGGTCAGAAGTGTACATACACTAAATTGACTGTGCCTTTAAATAGCTTGATAGGCTAATTGACATCATTTGAGCCGTCATACCGCTCAGGAAGGAGACGCGTTCTGTTTCCTAGAGATGAACGTACTTTGGTTCGAAAAGTGAAAATCCATCCTAGAACAACAGCAAAGGACCTTGTGAATATGCTGGAGGAAACAGGTACAAAATGATCTATATCCACAGTAAAACGAGCCCTATATCGACATAACCTGAGAGACCGCTCAGCAAGAAAGAAGCCACTGCTACAAAACCGCCATAAAAATGCCAGACTACGGTTTGCAGCTACACATGGGGTCAAATATTGTACTTTTGGAGAAATTTCCTCTGGTCTGATGAATCAAAAATATAACTGTTTTGCCATAATGACCATCGTTATGTTTGGAGGAAAAAGGGGCAGGCTTGCAAGCCGAAGAACACCATTCTAACCGTGAAGCACGGGGGTGGCAGCATCATGTTGTGGGGGTGCTTTGCTGCAGGACGGACTGGTGCACTTCACAAAATAGATGGCATCATGAGGAAGGGAAATTATTGGGATATATTGAAGCAACATCTCATGACATCAGTCAGGAAGTTAAAGCTTGTTCGCAAATGGGTCTCCAAATGGACATTGACCCCAAGCATACTTCTAAAGTTGTGGCAAAATGGCTTAAGGACAACAAAGTCAAAGTATTGGAGTGGCCACCACAAAGCCCTGACCTCAATCCCATAGAAAAGTTGTGGGTAGATCTGAAAAAGCGTGTGTGAGCAAGGAGGCCTACAAACCTGACTCGTGTGTGAGCAAGGAGGCCTACAAACCTGACTCTGTCAGGAGGAATGGGCCAAAATTCACCCAACTTATTGTGGGAAGCTTGTGGAAGGCTACACTAAACCCTTGACCCAAGTTAAACCATTTTAAGGCAATGCTACCAAATACTAATTGAGTGTATGTAAACTTCTGACCCACTGGGAATGTGATGAAAGAAATAAAGCTGAAATAAATCATTCTCTCTACTAGTATTCTGACATTTCACATTCTTAAAATAAAGTGGTGATCCTAACTGACCTAAGACCAGGAATCTTTACTAAGATTAAATGTCAGGAATTGTGAAAAACTGAGTTTAAATGTGTTTGGCTAAGGTGTATGTACACTTCCGACTTCAACTGTATATATATACAGTGATGGAAAAAGGTATTTGATCCCCTGCAGAATTTGTACGTTTGCCCACTGACAAAGAAATGATCAGTCTATAATTTTAATGGTAGGTTTATTTGAACAGTGAGAGACAGAATAACAACAAAACAATCCAGAAAAACGCATGTCAAAAGTGTTATAAATTGATTTGCATTTTAATGAGAGAAATAAGTATTTGACCGCCTCTCAATCAGAAAGATTTCTGGCTCCCAGGTGTCTTTTATACAGGTAA
Organism: Oncorhynchus tshawytscha; assembly: GCF_018296145.1. Classification (NCBI taxonomy): domain Eukaryota; kingdom Metazoa; phylum Chordata; class Actinopteri; order Salmoniformes; family Salmonidae; genus Oncorhynchus; species Oncorhynchus tshawytscha. The sequence goes on from NW_024609824.1 coordinate 474,336, forward strand.
CGAGCTGAGATTAGGAGCACACTCTTAAAGGGAGTGCTCCTAATCTCAGTTTGTTACCTGTATAAAATACATCTGTCCACAGAAGCAATCAATCAATCAATCAGATTCCAAACTCTCCACCATGGCAAATACCAAAGAGCTCTCCAAGAATGTCTGGGACAAGATTGTAGACCTACACAAGGCTGGAATAGGCTACAAGACCATCGCCAAGCAGCTTGGTGAGAAGTTGACAACAGTTGGTGCGATTATTCGCAAATGGAAGAAACACAAAAGAACTGTCAATCTCCCTCGGCCTGGGGCTACATGCAAGATCTCACCTCGTGGAGTTGCAATGATCATGAGAACGGTGAGGAATCAGCCCAGAACTACACAGGAGGATCTTGTCAATGATCTCAAAGCAGCTGGGACCATAGTCACCAAGAAAACAATTGTTAACACACTATGCCGTGAAGGACTGAAATCCTGCAGCGCCGGCAAGGTCCCCCTGCTCAAGAAGGCACATATACATGCCCGTCTGAAGTTTGCCAATGAACATCTGATTGATTCAGAGGACAACTGGGTGAAAGTGTTATGGTCAGATGAGACCAAAATGGAGCTCTTTAGCATCAACTCAACTCGTTTGGAGGAGGAGGAATGCTGCCTATGACCCCAAGAACACCATCCCCACCGTCAAACATGGAGGTGGAAACATTATGCTTTGGGGGTGTTTTTCTGCTAAGGGGACAGGACAACTTCCCCGCATCAAAGGGACGATGGACAGAGCCATGTACCGTCAAATCTTGGGTCAGAACCTCCTTCCCTCAGCCAGGGCATTGAAAATGGGTCGTGGATGGGTATTACAGCATGACAATTACCCAAAACACACGGCCAAGGTAACAAAGGTGTGCAAACCTGGTGGCCAACTACAAGAAACGTCTGACCTCTGTGATTGCCAACAAGGGTTTTGCCACCAAGTACTAAGTCATGTTTTGCAGAGGGGTCAAATACTTATTTCCCACATTAAAATGCAAATCAATTTATAACATTTTTGACATGCGTTTTTCTGGATTTTGTTGTTATTCTGTCTCTCACTGTTCAAATAAACCTACCATTAAAATTATAGACTGATCATTTCTTTGTCAGTGGGCAAACGTACAAATCAGCAGGGGATCAAATACTTTTTTCACTCACTGTATATATATTTACCCTTATTTTACCAGGTAAGTTGACTGAGAACACATTCTCATTTACAGCAACGACCTGGGGAACAATTATTTTAGGCCAACAAGCATAGCAGTCCCAACACTGAAAATCATTCATCTGTATCATATAGGGTCTAATATCAATCAATTAAAATATAACCTTTCTTCTTAATTTGTCTTATTTCGTTCACCATACTGTTCCTTTTTTGTTGTTGCCAGATTTAGATCAGATAGAATTCCTGCATGTTATATCATGACATTAGTACATGTTTAGCCAGTGTCCAACTATTGTACAATTTGTGGTGAAATGACAAAGTGTCATGAATTGACTCCCCTGCCACCATTAGAGGAGTAAACATGGCTGTGATGTGCCTTGTTGTTCCTACTCATGCCTGCATCCCATCGATGACAAATCTCAAATTATAATACTGTAATGCTTCACATAGGCCCAGCTATTTAGGCCTGAATTTAATATTCATTGCTTTTGCAGCTTGGTTGGTTTTAAGGTGCTTTCACCCTTATCCACCCTACTCCAAACCCCACCCCCTCCCCGGCATCACCGCATCTATACCCCTAGCCTCCAAATAGGGGCAAATGCAGTCACTGCCTGGGACAGACGACAGACACACACATCCCACATCCACCCCTCTCTTTGTCCCTCCCTTCCTCCTTTCCTCCCTCCTTCACTCATTTTCCCATTCCCTTTCTCTGTCTCCCTTTCTCTGTCCCCATCACTCTCCCTTGTCCTTGTTTTTGATCTTCAAATGCTGGTAGGGATAATGACTACAAATCAGGGATGAAGGTGAGTGATCACAATGTGGCCCAGCCTTCCCAGCTGGCCTTTTATACAGCCCTCCCTAGTATGACGCCTCTTCCTGACTCCTGTCTTTCTGCCGAAAACCCAGTGAACTACTACACTAGAAGGAGATCATATGGGACCGCTCAGAGGTGAATACAGACAATCATACTATGGGATTCAGAGTGCTCATGAACCCCTTATTTGGAGTGTTCACTCTTAGTACAACGAGGTCGATATTATTGTATGGCTTTTTCCTTTTTTTCATGGCAGGATATCTCTCGGCTGCCTGACAATACCATCATGAAATAATTAAAAAGAAAATTAAAGGGGTAGTCCAGTTAAAAAAGTGATTTTATTGTATTTTACATATATTTCCACACTATGAGCTTGGAATAATACTGTGAAATTGTGAAAATGATGATAATGCCCTTTTAGTGTAAGATCTATTTGAAAAGAGCGCCTGACATTTCATCTTGTTTTCCATAGGTCTGGCGACATCCCCAGGCGGTGTAAGGGCTCTATTCTGTCTGGAAAGCTGAAGCATTAGATTTCACAACATCCCCAGGCGGTGTAAGGGCTCTATTCTGTCTGGAAAGCTGAATCATTAGATTTCACAACATCCCCAGGCGGTGTAAGGGCTCTATTCTGTCTGGAAAGCTGAATCATTAGATTTCACAACATCCCCAGGCGGTGTAAGGGCTCTATTCTGTCTGGAAAGCTGAATCATTAGATTTCACAACATCCCCAGGCGGTGTAAGGGCTCTATTCTGTCTGGAAAGCTGAATCATTAGATTTCACAACATCCCCAGGCGGTGTAAGGGCTCTATTCTATCTGGAAAGCTGAAGCTTTACAGATTTTGCGATTGAAATTTAAAGGTAATTTCCTGAGTGAGCCTACATATGCAGCATTTACCATGAATCCAGTCTCCGCCAAAGCAGGAACATTGCCTTTAATTTTGAATCACTCTGTAATGCTGAACTTCCACGATGCGGATTGAATTGAGCCCTAAATTATGTTTTTTTCTCAATCACGTAACAAGCAATTTTTTACATCTGTGTTGAAATGTATCTATAGCACAACGACAATCATCAAATGCTCAAATACATGTACAGCTCATCTGATCCTTTTCTTGCCTTAGTACCTGGGGTTGATCAGCTTTAATACTGCAGATAGATTGTAGCTTCCATCAATGTAATTGTCTGCATCATTTCCAATCCCCCTTATGCTGTTTTGTAAATATATATATATATATATATCATGCAAAATTCACTGCTAAGTGTTTTGTTCACAGAATATAAACACAGTGTTTTGTTCACAGAATATAAACACATTGTTTTCATCAGAAAATAAATGTGTGCAATTTTGTTCACTGTTTTAGTCCATCAGTAAATACTACAGCATAACATTCTGAGTCACCCATCAGAGTCATAACATGTACAAAACCTGGAAAGATCTAGGCAATGGGAACCGTCTGATGGGAACCGTCTGATGGGAACCGTCTGATGGGAACCGTCTGATGGGAACCGTCTGATGGGAACCGTCTGATGGGAACCGTCTGATGGGAACCGTCTGATGGGAACCGTCTAATGGGAACCGTCTAATTGTAATGATTTGTTTGCAGACATGTAGAGATGCAGAGAATGACATGAAGTTACTCCTAAGTAACTTTGGCTGACTCCTAGGTCATCATCTTTCACATTGTGACCTTCCACTATAGAGTTAGTGATATGTTGTGTATGAGGCCTATACAGTTGTCTTTCTCCATTGTGGTCACCTTTCCATTTTTCTATTGTGGACAGTGTTTCTGTGCACCAATGGGACGTCTACAAAACAATGAGTAAACCAGCCTTGGTATTGAATACATTAAATTGGATTGTGATGATACCAATGAATGAATCCTGCACATAATATGCTTATTATAATTTTTTAAAATCAGGAACAATATTTGATTTTATATGTATGAAATTGTTTGGTGGAATATGCATAAATAGACAGTGATTTCCCATAATGCTGCACCTTTGGATAGCTGTACTTCCAATTTTGATCATCATGATTTAATAACTGCAAAGAAAATGTATTGATCTCCTGGGATTTTGAAAAGACACTAGGTTTTTGGTCTGCTTGGACTCAAGAGAAAAGTCTAGTTGTGATAAAAATGTTCAAATCTAATCGTATTGGTCACAAACACATACATAACAGATGTTATTGGTCACATATTTAACAGATGTTATTGGTCACAAACACATATTTAACAGATGTTATTGGTCAAATATTTAACAGATGTTATTGGTCACATATTTAACAGATGTTATTGGTCACAAACACATATTTAACAGATGTTATTGGTCAAATATTTAACAGATGTTATTGGTCACATATTTAACAGATGTTATTGGTCAAATATTTAACAGATGTTATTGGTCACATATTTAACAGATGTTATTGGTCAAATATTTAACAGATGTTATTGGTCACATATTTAACAGATGTTATTGGTCAAATATTTAACAGATGTTATTGGTCACATATTTAACAGATGTTATTGGTCACAAACACATATTTAACAGATGTTATTGGTCAAATATTTAACAGATGTTATTGGTCACATATTTAACAGATGTTATTGGTCACATATTTAACAGATGTTATTGGTCACATATTTAACAGATGTTATTGGTCACATATACACATATTTAACAGATGTTATTGGTCACATATACACATATTTATCAGATGTTATTGGTCACAAACACATATTTATCAGATGTTATTGGTCACAAACACATATTTAACAGATGTTATTGGTCACAAACACATATTTAACAGATGTTATTGGTCACATTCACATATTTAACAGATGTTATTGGTCACATATACACATATTTAACAGATGTTATTGGTCACATATTTAACAGATGTTATTGCGGTGTAGCTAAGTGCTTTTACAGGCAGTCATTTTCCTTTGATGAATCTACACTATTTGCAAATCTCACAGCGTATTATATTTTGGATGAACGTATCAGAGTAAGGTACTTTTTTATTTATTTAACTAGGCAAGTCAGTTAGGAACAAATTCTTATTTTCAATGACAGCCTAGGAACAGTGGGTTAACTGCCTGTTCACGGCCACCCTGCCGTCCCTACACTCTAACCACTAGGCCACCCTGCCGCCCTAATTGTTAGCCAGAAATGATTTGATATGGAGACAAAAAAACAGCTGCATTGGACCTTGGATACATTATTTGTTGTCACTCTGAAAGTTTTACAGTCCTGCCAGTTCCAAATAACCGTCTCGGTGTTGTTATTATAATACACTGTAGCTACAGCTCTCCATGAGGATACTAGTTCAGGCTGGTTCTACCAGCTACAGCTCTCCATGAGGATACTAGTTCAGACTGGTTCTACCAGCTACAGCTCTCCATGAGGATACTAGTTCAGACTGGTTCTACCAACTACAGCTCTCCATGAGGATACTAGTTCAGACTGGTTCTACCAACAGCTCTCATGCTCAAATCATTTGAGGATACCAGTTCAGACTGTTTCTACGAAATGCTACAGCTCTCCATGAGGATACTAGTTCAGACTGGTTCTACCAGCTACAGCTCTCCATGAGGATACTAGTTCAGACTGGTTCTACCAGCTACAGCTCTGAATGAGGATACTAGTTCAGACTGGTTCTACCAGCTACAGCTCTCCATGAGGATACTAGTTCAGACTGGTTCTACTAGCTACAGCTCTCCATGAGGATACTAGTTCAGACTGGTTCTACCAGCTACAGCTCTCCATGAGGATACAGGTTCAGACTGGTTCTACCAGCTACAGCTCTCCATGAGGATAGTAGTTCAGACTGGTTCTACCAGCTACAGCTCTCCATGAGGATAGTAGTTCAGACTGGTTCTACCAGCTATAGCTCTCCATGAGGATACTAGTTCAGACTGGTTGTACTAGCTACAGCTCTTAATGAGGATACCAGTTTAGACTGGTTTCTTCTAGCTACAGTATTTAGAATCAATCATACATGCCCTATGAGTTGCTAAACATTTCAGATAAGGACACGGAAAGAAACTCAAACCACTCAAAGCCAACAACATTGAATGAAAGACAGACAAGGTTATTAGATATGTGCCCCATAAGGTCATCAGTGGGCCTTGAAGCAGCAGTCAGTCAGTCCCACCATCGGTAGCTAATTAAAATGTCTAGCTCCTTTAAGATCCTCTTTCTGTTTACCCCGTCAGTTATTAAACATTCTCCCCGGTAACAGGAGTCCTATCCTTTCACATCATAAGTTTTTAATGGAGCAGTTTAGATGATTCATGCCAATCAAACATCTGTTCAGCATTCCCCTTGTCAGGACCGGAGCACCTGTTGACCTTTCTATGACCTTTGCAGGTAAGGGGGAGGAGAGAGAGTGGAGAGAGAGGGAGGGGGGTGAGAGGGGGAGAGTGAAAGAGAGAGAGTGAGAGAGAGAGAGAGAGAGAGAGAGAGAGAGAGAGAGAGAGAGAGAGAGAGAGAGAGAGAGAGAGAGAGAGAGAGAGAGAGAGAGAGAGAGAGAGAGAACCCACCAGCAGTAGCTCTGTTTACCTTTGCGGAAGAAGGTAGACCTGCCTCTTTCCCTCCTGTTTTAATGCACACGGCACAAAAAAAACTGCTTTCACTAGGGACCGGGAGGTGAAATTTTTCTCATCCAAATGGATGGCAATTTCCCTCCATTTAGCACCTGAAGGTAATTAGCTTGAAGAGATTGCGGAGTGAGAAACACGTTCATGGAACATTAACTCTCGTACATTCTCCAGTTGCAGGGAATTAATAGGAGAGATTAAAGTTTAAAGAGAGCAAACCGCCATTACCTCACAAACCCACCTCTCTGTGGCACCACTATCTTTCCACTAACTTTTTCTTGCCTCCTCTTTTTAATAAGTACTTATTTCACAATGGCGGACACGTCGAGCGCTGGAGGGGCTGGATTACAATATACAATAGAGCCGGGGGGGTAAAGAGGTACTGGTGTGACTGAGACTACAGAGCTATACAGGGGTGTATCCGGAGACATGAGACGTTTTGAACATTACTGATAGAAATACATGGCATAGAGCTGACACGATTACCTTTTTTCCAGCTTTACAGTTCTACACATTACATTTCTATCGGCGTTCCGCTGGTTTGCGTTGTTGTAGTGACAGAGAGAGAGAGAGAGAGAGAGAGAGAGAGAGAGAGAGAGAGAGAGAGAGAGAGAGAGAGAGAGAGAGAGAGAGAGAGAGAGAGAGAGAGAGAGAGAGAGAGAGAGAGAGAGAGAGAGAGAGAGAGAGAGAGAGAGAGACAAGAAGAGAGAGAGACAGACAGAGACACACAGACAGACACACAAACAAACACACACACACACACACACACACACACACACACACACCACACTTCACACACACACACACACACACACACACACACACACACACACACACACACACACACACACACACACACACACACACAATCCTAACAGCTTCCTGACGCCTGCGTTCTCTATCCTGTGACGCGTTACACTAATTACCAACGCTGGCACCCGTTTCTATGGGTGGCATACTGTGGAAATGTAAACGCAAAACCCAATTTCATAAAAGTCTTAATGGTAAATTATCACCCCAAATAACACACATCCTGTTAATTACACTGTTTGTTAATGTGGGCTCTGTACACGAATAAACTCCCCAGATTCACTCTTTTAGAAAATAAGTACAGATTGTATTTAGAGTATTGTGTATGTACTCAATTGGGTATGTATTGTGTATATAATATTGGTATGTTCTTGATCGGGAATTATTGTGTATACAAATTTGGTATGTTCTTGATTGGGTATGTAATGTGTATATACTATTGGTATGTTATTGATTGGGTATGTAATGTGTATGTAATATTGGTATGTTATTGATTGGGTATTTATTGTGTATATAATATCGGTATGTTATTGATTGGGTATTTATTGTGTATATAATATCGGTATGTTATTGATTGGGTATTTATTGTGTATATAATATCGGCATGTTATTGATTGGGTATTTATTGTGTATATAATATCGGTATGTTATTGATTGGGTATTTATTGTGTATATAATATCGGTATGTTATTGATTGGGTATTTATTGTGTATATAATATCGGTATGTTATTGATTGGGTATTTATTGTGTATATAATATCGGCATGCTATTGATTGGGTATTTATTGTGTATATAATATCGGCATGTTATTGATTGGGTATGTAATGTGTATATAATATTGGTATGTTATTAATTGTGTATGTGTTGTGTATGTAATATTGGTATGTTATTAATTGGGTATGTAATGTGTATATAATATTGGTATGTTATTAATTGTGTATATAATATCGGCATGTTATTGATTGGGTATGTATTGCATCTACATTATGTGTGTGTTTATTCATCTCCGTCATAGCATAGAAAGCTACAGTACAGTGTATTGTAAGACTGTGTAAAAGACCATCAAACCCAAGTATTTGATCATCATATATCCAGATTTTGAGAGCTAAAAGGAAATTAAATTGAGACATGGTAGAATTTATTGCCCTAAAAATTTCATTCTACCATCTGATTCGAAAAGTCCAGTCCTCCAAGCTTTGGAAAATGTATTTTCCACATTTTAATGTCCCTGCATAACAGTCCTCATAATTCATTCGAGTGTGTTAAGCACAGTTTTATTAGATCTGAAACAAATTTTGGTGGGGGGAATCCTATAGGTCATTAAGCATGGAGTAATTTTATCCTTGTTTCCTTAATGATGCCATAATGGCGAGTGAATTTCCTAACTAAAGACCAAAGAACATTCTGAAGGTCAGCTTCATCTACAGGATCCTTCAAGCGCTTCTCACAGAGATTGGAAAAGTCGGGAGATTTTTGAAGAGTCATTAATAACGCTAAAGCTGAAGGCCCCTATTTGCGTTCTCTCTCGTCGTTCTCGCTTTCTACCTTTTTTAATGTTACCATCTTACCATTCCACCCACTTCTCTCTCTCTCTGTCTCTCTCTTTCTCTCTCTTTCTCTCTCTCTCTCTCTCTCTCGCTCGCTCTCTCGCTCTCTCTCTCTCTCTCTCTCTCTCGCTCTCTCTCTCTCTCTCTCTCTCTCTCTCTCTCTCTCTCTCTCTCTCTCTCTCTCTTTCTTTCTTTCTTTCTTTCTTTTCGTTCTTTTATTCCCTTCCCTCTGTTTTGCAGTTTCTCTCATGCAGAGAGAATGGAGTGTTGAATGGGTGGGCCAGAATGACAACCCAGTGACATACAGATCCCAGATGTGGTGCCTCAATAATTTAAATGTTATGCCTTTGTTATCACTCTAATCATTTTCTTTATTCGTTTTGTTTCAACGATCAGACGGAGAAAGAGAGACACTCGATAGTAGCCGAAATGCCAGGGGAACAATTTTTTATTTGGAATAGTGGTGCACAAGTCTAATTAGAATTAGAATTTTGCTGAGCCTTGAAATGGTTGGTACTTTATCCTGATCGCCTTAGATACTGTTCCAAGTCAATCATTTGTCAACGCGGTGCATTGTGGGTAGGTTCCCTGTTAATCAGCTCTCCGTCTCCTCCACTCTGGGTTTCTGCTGCCATAGCATCTATGTCCAAATAAATAGTGTGCTGTGAGGATGAATGTGGTCTCCTTTCTGACACTGAATCTTCAGGGAGACGTGTGCAGCAGCACCCCTCACCCTTCCTCACACACCACGGGCACATCAACCATCTAAACAGCAACTTTCACAGACACATTCACACATCTTCAAATTAACATCTAAAAGTACTAACACAACTTAAAGAGGAACTAACACAGATTTCGAACCATCAAATCTAATTAAAATATTTTTTTAATAAACTGGATGAATATGATACATATCCGTTCCTTTTGTGACGAACGAGCACAATAACCGCTAGTAAATGAAAACGAATAAACAACTTTGTCAGTCTTGTCCGGTGCACAATAACCAGTCACAGCCGGAGCAAGCCTATTATGCAAATAGACCATGCCATACCGGCCTACGCCGTTCACATTGGTGTTGCATTGGACTGTGTTTACTGGCAGCAGAACACAACTACTGTTGCTCAGACCATTGTTAAGAAAGCAATAGAAAAAAACACCAAACCCGAATGGTTTTCTGATAATACATAACTACCATGGGAGCCATACTTTTGGGAACATTACAGTCCTATTGATCAAACCACCAACAGGTAGGCTCTCTGCCCCTCAGTTGCTTAAGCACAGCAACAACAACAACAATGTTATCCTGAGCCTGTTGAGCTAAGATCTAACACAGGGGACAATAGATGAACCCTCTCAAACGTTTTCAGCGTGTAGTTGACAGTCAAATTGCACTGTGAATACGATGAGAAATGGTAGCCTGCTCGGCCGGCCCCAGTGTCACTTTAGGTTCTAGCTAGTTACATGACTTAGCTATGAAGCCCATATAGCATGTTAAATAAGTAGGCCTACATACAGTGATTGTGATTAGATTCCCAATCACTGACTTTTTTGTACATTTTTGTCCAAAATATATTGTGTGAGTGAAACAGAAACAGTTCATTCCCTGAATGGCTGGATGCAGAAAACAATGTACCAGCTGTGATTTACAACCTATATTTACTGGAGTATCTAGACATGTATTGGTCAATTTGATTCATCGTGCATGGAACACATCCAGTTAATGTAGTCAACAATGCCTTATTCTACATCATGGAATTTTGAGTCAAATATAACCTATTTTTAAAACCTCTTACAAAGTGGTTTTTGAAGCATGAACTGTGAATTTGATATTTTAGACCTAAATGATGATTATCTGTTTGTTTCATTTGTGTAAAGTAGTTGAAACGATGTCAGTTCCACTTTAAATGAACTGTTAGACCAACTGATTTTTTTTTAGAATCAAGAACCTGAGAATTAAGAACCTGAGAATTATGAACCTGATAATTAAGAACCTGGGATTTTAGAACCTGAGAATTAAGAACCTGAGAAATAAGAACCTGAGAATCAAGAACCTGAGAATTAAGAACCTGGGATTTTAGAACCTGAGAAATAAGAACCTGAGAATCAAGAACCTGAGAATTAAGAACCTGGGATTTTAGAACCTGATAATTAAGAACCTGAGAAATAAGAACCTGAGAATCAAGAACCTGAGAATTAAGAACCTGACAATTAAGAACCTGAGATTTTAGAACCTGAGAATTAAGAATCTGATAATTAAGAACCTGCAAATTAAGAACCTCAGAATTAAGAACTCATATAGAAGAGGGGGGTATTCTGGCTTCAAAGTGAAGGGCAGCACGATACAGGAGTTTTTTTTCATCTCAAACTTTTTTGGCTAGCGTTTTATTTTGGAACATTTCACGCCCCCTTGTCTTGACATTCTTCATTCATGTCACTGATAAAACAAGACCGATCTCAGCTGATAAGTGAAATGAATTACCGCTTTTTTTATGGCAAAGGCTTCACAAGGTCGCTGATCCCTCCAATGGCTCTTCCCGTAAAATGGCACACCTCTGAGCCGTGCCGCTCCACCCCCTGAAGATTAGCCACATAAATAAATTAGAGCCAGGGACAAAGGAGCATTAGCTCCCACATAGGCCCCGCTGAGGCCGCTGGGCTGGCAGGCCAGGGAGGGTTTGTCACTGTCTGTCAGAGAGCAAGAGGACTCGGAGAATCCCTCCCTCCAGAACAGGCGCAGGCATTTTATCCCCAGGTGAGGAGAGGGGTCCTTTAAAAGACAATTGAAGCTGACAACCGTTAACATTTTAGAAATGTACCAATAAATGGCTTTTATGCAGAGATATTTCCATGGTTGGAAATGGTTGGTTGGTTGGTGCACATTGTTTTGGAGAGACATGGTGGCTATTCTGGACAGGACGGCAGTGTGTCAGGTTGAGTGAAGGTTTCAGGGAAGGAACAGAACAGGAAAACGTGCCCCCAAACAGTCCATTCTGTAGCCCAAGGCACCTGCCAATCATTGGTTTAAGCTAAGGCCCACAGAGAAAAAGACAAATTGCTTAATGTGGGCAATGAAACTGTTATGTCTACCGTCTGTCTTGTTTACATCAATGGATAAAGACAACATTATGGTTAGAGTTGGTACAATAGCCACTGATGTGGAAGCTATTAACGATAGTTAGCAAGTTATGAAATTAACAAGTTCTAATATCGAGCCAATTTACAGTTATTATTTACATGATAGCAACAACTGTTCAAGGACACAATTAAAATAGTTTGCCGGGAATATGGCAGAGACATGAATTTACTGGCATGAGTTACAGTAGTTTAATTAAATAATATAAAATCCTATTTAATAATATATAGTCACAGATGTATTGAGATAATATTGAGTTACAGTAGTTTTAATTAAATAATATAAAATCCTATTTAATAATATATAGTCACAGATGTATTGAGATAATATTGAGTTACAGTAGTTTTAATTAAATAATATAAAATCCTATTTAATAATATATAGTCACAGATGTATTGAGATAATATTGAGTTACAGTAGTTTTAATTAAATAATATAAAATCCTATTTAATAATATATAGTCACAGATGTATTGAGATAATATTGAGTTACAGTAGTTTTAATTAAATAATATAAAATCCTATTTAATAATATATAGTCACAGATGTATTGAGATAATATTGAGATAAATGAGTGAGCTTAAAGGATCAGTAATCCTGTTCAGGTCAGCTGTATAGAAAATGGTCCTGGAAGTGCCATGTATTTCCCATGGGTTTCTTCTTCAAAATGTTGGGAAATTACCTTCCTTCAGTGGGCGGAAAAAAAATCTAACATGGCAAAATGTACCTTTAATAGCTAGAGACGTTTTTTTATTTTTTTCAGCAACAAGTTTAATTGGAAAGAAGTAGAATTCACTTTGAAACAGGGCACAAAAAAATAAAACACTTTGACAAGATGATCGATTACCTGTAAGTCTACCTGACACAGAAATTAGGGTTTTTTAATGACGGGCTGCCTCTTCTTGGGACATGGAATTCAAATGCTCTCCCAAAGCTTCAGCCGTCAGTTGTCTCCCCGGCTGGTGGCTGGTACGCTCCAAACGCACCAGGCACTTTGTCTTTGTCACCGCGGAAAGGACATTGTTATTACCGACATGCCTTTGTATTAACCAATTTTATTCTTAATAGAAGAGACACATCTCGTTGCGTTTACCTATGTTCTCGTAGGCTCCCTTTAACTCAGAGAACACATGAATACTAGTGCACTATGAGTTCCATTCAATTTTGCAATTGAAGTATTTTCATAAGTTTGCATTTGAAATGAGTTTAATAAGGGAGGCAAGCATTCCTTTTATGGAAGGAAAAAAAAAGAGCTTGGACCAGAACTGAACATAAATTAACAGATTTATTCACAATCAGTTACTATTACAGCAAATGTGATTTAAGCATTGCATTTCTGTAAGACATTATTGCCAAATAAATAAATAATTATTAATACGTTCTCCCATGAACATTTCACCATGTTCATTGACATTGCACGGGAGGCGATGAAAATGTTTATGTTCAAATATCTTTTACACCAGTGACTTCAAAAATGGTGTGTATATTAAAATCATCAGTACTGATAACCGATGCCAATTGTATTGAATAAAAACACACAGTAATCCGATAAACAGCTAACTAACTACAGTGTAGTGCTGACCGTGGAGAACCAACTGTCCCTGTAGCCTTTATCCTTCTTATATTTGTTTAATATATTTTGACACTAAAATAACCATCCATGAAGGAGCGCTCATTTACAGTTCATAAAATCCACATATTTCTCATTTAGGATCATAGAACTGCTTTATGTGACACTCTTCTAGATCAAATTAGGGAATTAACTGGGGCACAGAACAGGACGAGTGTGGAGGTGCTCTGTCTGCCAGGTGTGTGTGTGTGTGTGTGTGTGTGTGTGTGTGTGTGTGTGTGTGTGTGTGTGTGTGTGTGTGTGTGTGTGTGTGTGTGTGTGTGTGTGTGTGTGTGTGTGTGTGTGTGTGTGTGTGTGTGTGTTTTGTGTGTATTTAAAAGGCCAATACACAACCCAGTCCCCTGGGATTGCAGTGAGGCCGCTCATACCGGCTGTCTAGCTGACTGGATGTATTGATCAGTTATGGATCATCACCATGTATAGACTCCACAGTACAGTACAGTTATGGTCAGTAGATCATCACCCTGTATAGACTCCACAGTACAGTTATGGTCAGTAGATCATCACCATGTATAGACTCCACAGTACAGTTATGGTCAGTGGATCATCACCCTGTATAGACTCCACAGTAGAGTTATGGTCAGTAGATCATCACCATGTATAGACTCCACAGTACAGTACAGTTATGGTCAGTAGATCATCACCATGTATAGACTCCACAGTACAGTTATGGTCAGTGGATCATCACCCTGTATAGACTCCACAGTAGAGTTATGGTCAGTAGATCATCACCATGTATAGACTCCACAGTACAGTACAGTTATGGCCAGTAGATCATCACCATGTATAGACTCCACAGTACAGTACAGTTATGGTCAGTAGATCATCATCATGTGTAGACTCCACAGTACAGTACAGTTATGGCCAGTAGATCATCACCATGTATAGACTCCACAGTACAGTACAGTTATGGTCAATAGATCATCACCATGTATAGACTCCACAGGACAGTACAGTTATGGTCAGTAGATCATCACCATGTATAGACTCCACAGTACAGTACAGTTATGGCCAGTAGATCATCACCATGTATAGACTCCACAGTACAGTACAGTTATGGTCAATAGATCATCACCATGTATAGACTCCACAGGACAGTACAGTTATGGTCAGTAGATCATCACCATGTATAGACTCCACAGGACAGTTATGGTCAGTAGATCATCACCCTGTATAGACTCCACAGGACAGTTATGGTTAGTAGATCATCACCATGTATAGACTCCACAGGACAGTACAGTTATGGTCAGTAGATCATCACCATGTATAGACTCCACAGGACAGTTATGGTTAGTAGATCATCACCATGTATAGACTCCACAGGACAGTTATGGTCAGTAGATCATCACCATGTATAGACTCCACAGGCTATGGTTAGTAGATCATCACCATGTATAGACCCCACAGTACAGTACAGTTATGGTCAGTAGATCATCACCATGTATAGACTCCACAGTACAGAACAGTTACAGTTATGGTCAGTAGATCATCACCATGTATAGACTCCACAGTACAGAACAGTTATGGTCAGTAGATCATCACCATGTATAGACTCCACAGGACAGTTATGGTCAGTAGATCATCACCATGTATAGACTCCACAGTAGTAGCATGTATTATGGTCAGTAGATCATCACCATGTATAGACTCCACAGTACAGAACAGTTATGGTCAGTAGATCATCACCATGTATAGACTCCACAGTACAGAACAGTTATGGTCAGTAGATCATCACCATGTATAGACTCCACAGTACAGAACAGTTATGGTCAGTAGATCATCACCATGTATAGACTCCACAGAACAGTTATGGTCAGTAGATCATCACCATGTATAGACTCCACAGGACAGTTATGGTCAGTAGATCATCACCATGTATAGACTCCACAGGCTATGGTTAGTAGATCATCACCATGTATAGACCCCACAGTACAGTACAGTTGTGGTCAGTAGATCATCACCATGTATAGACTCCACAGGCTATGGTTAGTAGATCATCACCATGTATAGACTCCACAGTACAGTACAGTTATGGTCAGTAGATCATCACCATGTATAGACTCCACAGTACAGAACAGTTATGGTCAGTAGATCATCACCATGTATAGACTCCACAGTACAGAACAGTTATGGTCAGTAGATCATCACCATGTATAGACTCCACAGTACAGAACAGTTATGGTCAGTAGATCATCACCATGTATAGACTCCACAGTACAGTTATGGTCAGTAGATCATCACCATGTATAGACTCCACAGTACAGTACAGTTATGGTCAGTAGATCATCACCATGTATAGACTCCACAGTACAGTACAGTTATGGCCAGTAGATCATCACCATGTATAGACTCCACAGTACAGTACAGTTATGGTCAGTAGATCATCACCATGTATAGACTCCACAGTACAGAACAGTTATGGTCAGTAGATCATCACCATGTATAGACTCCACAGGCTATGGTCAGTAGATCATCACCATGTATAGACTCCACAGTACAGTACAGTACAGGTTTAGTAAATTCAAAAATCCACCATCACAAACATACAGAACTGTACACAAAATTTACTATAGGTGGACTCCAATCAAATTGAAGAAACATCTCAGGGATGATCGATGGAAACAGGATGCACCTGAGCTAAATTTCGAGTCTCATAGCAAAGGGCATGAATATTCATGTAAATAAGGCATTTCTGTTATAATCTTAACTAAATTTGCAAAAAAAAAAAAACTGTTTTTGCTTTGTCATTATGTTGTATTGAGTGTAGATTGATGAGGAAAAAAATGTATTTCATACATTTTAGAATAAGGCTTTAATGTAATAACATTTGGAAAAAGTCAAGGGGTCTGAATACTTTCTGAATGCACTGTACATAATCCACACAGCTCAAAACAACAATACACTCGACATAATCCACACAGCTCAAAACAACAATACAATGTCAAAACAAGTTGACTTTGAGGTTAAAGAAAGTGTGTTGATAAATTTACCTGATTTTGCTAACCGTTATTCTGGGCAAAATCAAAATGGCAATATTCTTGTAAATGCTTTTTGAATAAAAATCTTATATTACAGCTCAATTTGAGCAAATTCTGAATTTGAGATTAATCGTGACCAATCACAGAAAATCCTGTAATAAACTCGATTTCATTTTTGAATCATTTGACTGCCCTAGTTGACATTAAAATGAGAGAATGCACGTGACAGTTTAGCGGACATGAGTCGGTCGTGAGACATGAGTCGGTCGTGAGACATGAGTGGGTCGTGAGACATGAGTCATCATGAGACATGAGTGGGTCGTGAGACATGAGTCATCATGAGACATGAGTCATCATGAGACATGAGTCGGTCATGAGATATAAGTCGGTCGTGAGACATGAGTCGGTCGTGAGACATGAGTGGGTCGTGAGACATGAGTCATCATGAGACATGAGTGGGTCGTGAGACATGAGTCATCATGAGACATGAGTCATCATGAGACATGAGTCGGTCATGAGATATGAGTTGGTCATGAGACATGAGTTGTCAAGAGACATGAGTCGGTCATGAGACATGAGTCGGTCATGAGACATGAGTCGTCACGGGACTTGAGTCGTCACAGAAAATGAGTCGTCGCGAGACATGAGTCGGTCATGGTACATGCGTTGTCACGAGACATGACTTGTCATGAGACATGAGTCATCATGAGACATGAATCGTCATGAGTCGGCCATGAGACATGAGTCGCCAAGAGACGTGTAAGGGCATGAGAAATGAGTTGGTCATGAGACATGAGTCAGAACCTGGGCCTTCTTACAGTATTATCCCTGTACACCAAGTCAGAACCCTGGGATAAATAAAGGAGGCATATAAGCTCTTACGATATTCAATGATTACATTTCTCTAAAACAGGCTATAGGCTACAAGTTATGAGGGGGAAATTATTATTAGTGTGAGTACATGAGCTACTAACAGCTTAATACACAACAGACACGTAGTACTACCTTCTTAGCTGCAGTATACATATCTCCCTGGCCTTTTATCTTTTATGCAGCAGCATACAATACATTTTTGGACTCACCTTGTTGTCCTGTGCTCACTTGAACAGGAAGGTGGCGTGGCTGTTCTTCTTTTGTCATCAAAGTCTGGCATTTTCTGGATTTATGGTGCTTTCAAGACAACTGGGAACTCTGAAAAAAAAAACAAGGTTTAAATCATGACATCAGTGATCTTCAGGTCAGAGCTCTAGAAAGAGGCCAGTGTTCCAGATTTGGAATTCTGAGTTGGACGACTGTTCAATATGTATTTTCACAATCCGAGTTCCCAGTTGTCTTGAATGCAGCAGAAGTCATGCTGAATTGACAGCATGGCCATTGTATATGTATATAAACTTTTATTTTCTTTTCCCATGGTGTTGCATGTGAATGTTGATCCTTTTGATCTTGGAAAAGAGACCCTTAAACACAGACGTGGACAACACACCCACTCCACTGAATAGCAGGCTAGTGATTGCCTTGCAATGCTTGTAGTTAGCTACTGATTCCTTCCAAACCACTCATTGTTGAATTTGCGATTATCCAACTGGTTGTGTAATATTTACGTCCAATGGCCGATGAGCACCAATATGTTTTATCTATAATTTCTCTTCGTGTGAGCAGGATTGAAAATCATTTGCCAGTAGATTGTCGACTTGATTCATGATGATGACTACTAAGATTTTGAAAGTATGATGTTGACATGATCAGTCCAATCAAAGCTATGGTAGATGTGTGATTTGACTTCATTTTATCTGTGGCCAATGACCTTGAGCATTCTTGGATGGGAACTTCTACTGTAAATCTATGGCAGCACCCAAGGGGCTTGAATTTCCAAGCTCTCCCCTTAGATTTTGTGGTGACGTCGTGTCCCCATGAGTGACAGAACACTGAGCCAATCATGGTGCAACTAGAGAACATGACCAACCCCTACGCTCCGTATTTTCCGCTGGCTGCCACACCACCACAGAAAGCACTGAGCTAGGCTGAATCACCACCACAGAAAGCACTGAGCTAGGCTGAATCACCACCACAGAAAGCACTGAGCTAGGCTGAATCACCACCACAGAAAGCACTGAGCTAGGCTGAATCACTACCACAGAAAGCACTGAGCTAGGCTGAATCACCACCACAGAAAGCACTGAGCTGGGCTGAATCACCACCACAGAAAGCACTAAGCTAGGCTGAATCACCACCACAGAAAGCACTGAGCTAGGCTGAATCACCACCACAGAAAGCACTAAGCTACGCTGAATCACCACCACAGAAAGCACTGAGCTGGGCTGAATCACCACCACAGAAAGCACTAAGCTGGGCTGAATCACCTGCATTTTGGAGCTGCCTTACTCAAGAATGTAATATAAGGGACCATGTTTGTATGCGGCTTTATTAACTCAGTGACATTGTTAACATTGTTTGCAAACTGATATGTGACACGTATTATTGCCAAAATAACAAAACAGTTTGGGTTCAAAACAGGCGGTGCTCTGCCCTGAATGATGTGTCTGCATTGTGAAAAATGTACATGAAAAACACATCACATTTTATTGTGTTACAAAGTGGGATTAAAATGGATTGCATTTTCATTGTTTTGTCAATGATCTACACAAAATACTTTGTAATATCAAATTGGAAGATTTTGTTTAGTATTTTTTTTACAAATAAAAATAAAAATATAACACTAGTATAACACTAGTATAACACTAGTATACCACTAGTATACCACTAGTATAACACTAGTATAACACTAGTAAAACACTAGTATACCACTAGTATACCACTAGTATACCACTAGTATAACACTAGTATACCACTAGTATACCACTAGTATAACACTAGTATACCACTAGTATACCACTAGTATAACACCACTAGTATAACACTAGTATAACACTAGTATACCACTAGTATAACACTAGTATACCACTAGTATAACACTAGTATAACACTAGTATACCACTAGTATACCACTAGTATAACACTAGTATACCACTAGTATAACACTAATATAACATACCACTAGTATACCACTAGTATACCACTAGTATACCACTAGTATACCACTAGTATAACACTAGTATACCACTAGTATACCACTAGTATACCACTAGTAGTATAACACAGTATAACACTAGTATACCACTAGTATACCACTAGTATACCACTAGTATAACACTAGTATACCACTAGTATACCACTAGTATACCACTAGTATACCACTAGTATAACACTAGTATACCACTAGTATAACACTAGTATACCACTAGTATACCACTAGTATAACACTAGTATAACACTAGTATACCACTAGTATACCACTAGTATACCACTAGTATACCACTAGTATAACACTAGTAGTATACACTAGTAGTATACACACTAGTATAACACTAGTATACCATAGTATAACACTATACCACTAGTATAACACTAGTATACCACTAGTATACCACTAGTATAACACTAGTATAACACTAGTATACCACTAGTATACCACTAGTATAACACTAGTATACCACTAGTATACCACTAGTATATACACTAGTATACCACTAGTATAACACTAGTATACCACTAGTATAACACTAGTATAACACTAGTATACCACTAGTATACCACTAGTATAACACTAGTATACCACTAGTAGTATACCACTAGTATACCATGTATACCACTAGTATAACACTAGTATAACACTAGTATACCACTAGTATACCACTAGTATAACACTAGTATACCACTAGTATACCACTAGTATACCACTAGTATACCACTAGTATACCACTAGTATACCACTAGTATAACACTAGTATACCACACCACTAGTATACCACTAGTATACCACTAGTATACCACTAGTATAACACTAGTATACCACTACCACTAGTATAACACTAGTATAACACTAGTATACCACTAGTATAACACTAAGTATACCACTAGTATACCACTAGTATACCACTAGTATAACACTAGTATAACACTAGTATAACACTAGTATACCACTAGTATACCACTAGTATACCACTAGTATACCACTAGTATACCACTAGTATAACACTAGTATACCACTAGTATACCACTAGTATACCACTAGTATACCACTAGTATAACACTAGTATACCACTAGTATACCACTAGTATAACACTAGTATACCACTAGTATACCACTAGTATAACACTAGTATACCACTAGTATACCACTAGTATAACACTAGTATAACACTAGTATAACACTAGTATACCACTAGTATAACACTAGTATACACTAGTATACCACTAGTATAACACTAGTATACCACTAGTATACCACTAGTATAACACTAGTATAACACTAGTATAACACTAGTATACCACTAGTATACCACTAGTATAACACTAGTATACCACTAGTATAACACTAGTATACTAGTATACCACTAGTATACCACTAGTATAACACTAGTATACCACTAGTATACCACTAGTATAAGTATAACACTAGTATATACCACTAGTATACCACTAGTATACCACTAGTATACCACTAGTATAACACTAGTATACACACTAGTATACCACTAGTATAACCACTAGTATACCACTAGTATACCACTAGTATACCACTAGTATAGTAACACTAGTATATAGTATAACACTAGTATACCACTAGTATATAACCACACTAGTATAACACTAGTATAGTACACTAGTATAACACTAGTATACACTAGTATACCACTAGTATACCACCACTAGTATAACACTAGTATATAGTATACCACTAGTATAACACTAGTATACCACTAGTATACCACTAGTATAGTATAACCACTAGTATACCACTAGTATACCACTAGTATACCACTAGTATAACAACACTAGTATACCACTAGTATACCACTAGTATAACACTAGTATACCACTAGTATACCACTAGTATACCACTAGTATATACCACTAGTATACCACTAGTATACCACCACTAGTATACCACTAGTATACCACCACTAGTATAACACTAGTATACACTAGTATAGTATACCACTAGTATACCACTAGTATACCACTAGTATACCACCACTAGTATACCACTAGTATACCACTAGTATACCACTAGTATACCACTAGTATACCACTAGTATAACCACTAGTATAACACTAGTATACCACTAGTAGTACCACTAGTATACCACTAGTATACCACTAGTATACCACTAGTATACCACTAGTATAACACTAGTATACCACTAGTATACCACCACTAGTATACACTAGTATACCACTAGTAGTATACCACTAGTATACCACTAGTATAACACTAGTATACCACTAGTATACCACTAGTATACCACTAGTATACCACTAGTATACCACTAGTATACACTAGTATACCACTAGTATACCACTAGTATAACCACTAGTATACCACTAGTATACCACTAGTATACCACTAGTATAACACTAGTAGTATACCACTAGTATACCACTAGTATACCACTAGTATACCACTAGTATACCACTAGTATACCACTAGTATACACACTAGTATACCACTAGTATACCACTAGTATACCACTATACACTAGTATACCACTATAACACTAGTATACCACTAGTATACCACTAGTATACCACTAGTATACCACTAGTATACCACTAGTATACCACTAGTATAACACTAGTATATACCACTAGTATACCACTAGTATACCACTAGTATACACACTAGTATACCACTAGTATACCACTAGTATACCACTAGTATACCACTAGTATACCACTAGTACCACTAGTATACCACTAGTATACCACTAGTATACCACTAGTATACCACTAGTATACCACTAGTACTAGTATACCACTAGTATACCACTAGTATACCACTAGTATACCACTAGTATACCACTAGTATACACTAGTATACCACTAGTATACCATAGTATACCACTAGTATACCACTAGTATACCACTAGTATACCACTAGTATACCACTAGTATACCACTATATACCACTAGTATACCACTATACCACTAGTATACCACTAGTATATACCACTAGTATACCACTAGTAGTATATCACTAGTATACCACTAGTATAACACTAGTATACCACTAGTATACCACTAGTATAACACTAGTATACCACTAGTATACCACTAGTATACCACTAGTGTAACACTAGTATAACACTAGTATACCACTAGTATAACACTAGTATACCACTAGTATACCACTAGTATAACACTAGTATACCACTAGTATACCACTGGTATACCACTAGTATAACACTAGTATACCTTGATTAGATAAGATAAGTAGGTAGCCTGGCTGGTAAAAACTTTTGGCCAATAACCGAAAGGTTCCTGGATCGAATCCCAGAGCTGACAAGGTAAAGATCTGTCGTTCTGCCCCAGAGTAAGGCAGTTACCCCACTGTTCCCCGGGCACTGATGACGTGGATGTCGATTAAGGCAGCCCCCTGCACCTCTCAAAACGGTAACTTGGCCACTTAGGAACATTCACTGTCTTTTTGGTAAGCAGTCCAGTGTAGATCTGGCTTTGTGTTGTAGGTTATTGTCCTGCTGAAAGGTGGATTCCTCTCTGAGTGTCTGGTGTAAAGCAGACTGAAGCAGGTTTACTTCTAGGGTTTTGCCTGTGCTTAGCTCCATCCTGTTTATTTTCATCCTGAAAAACTCCCCAGTCACAAGCATACCCATACCATGATGCAGCCAACGCCATGCTTGAAAGTAAGGAGGCAGGTACTCAGTGATTTGTTGTTTTGGATTTGCCCCAAACAAGGTTTTACATTTAGGACAAAAGGTATATTCCTTTACCATGTTATTTTTTATTCAGTAATACTTTAGTGCCTTGTTGTGTACGTGTATAATAATGTTTTGTAATAATGTTATTCTGTATATTTTAATGATTATTTTCTCTCTGTCATTTAGGTCATTATTGTGATTGGTAGATGGATAACAATAACAAATCAGACATTGAATATCTCTTTAACTGTAGTCAAGTTATTAATTATGCTGTGGATGATGTATTAAACCACATGAAAGATACAGTTGATCTTCTGAACTAAGCTGCAGGACAGGAAGGAAACTGCTCAGGGATGTTAACATGAGGTCATTGGTGATTTTCAAACAGCTAGTTCAATGGCTGTGATGTGAGAAAACTGAGGATGAATCAGCAACTTTGTAATGACTTCACTGACCTTCTTCGTGAGGCTTCCGAAAAGCTCCCTGGTCTTTGTAGTTGAATCTGACCTTGAAATTCGACACTTGACTGAGGGACCTTTAAAAATCATGTCAAACTCTATTATTTCACACAGAGTGAGTCCATATAACTTATTATGTGATTTGTTAAGTCAAATTTTTACTTCTGAATGAATTTAGGCTTTACCTAAAACAATAGGGTCAATAATATTTCTAATAGTTTTTATTAATTTGAAAATATTTTATAGAATTTATTTTCACATTGACATAATGGAGTATTGTGTGTAGATCAATAAAAAAATTACAATTAAATATATTTGAATTCCACTTTGTAACACAATAAAATCTTTTTCAAAAAGTTTACTTTTGTGGTTGTTGTAAGCATTGTATCTCTATGTGCAGAGCTGTCATCAAGTCAAAGGTTGGTTCCTTAGAAGAAAAATATAATATATATATATATAGAGAGATTTATTTAACACTTTTTTGGTTACTACATGATTCCATATGTGTTATTTCATAGTTTTGATGTCTTCACTATTATTATACAATGTAGAAAATAGTACAAATAAGAAAAACCCTTAAATGAGGAGGTGTGTCCAAGCTTTCCACTGGCACTGTTAATAAATACCTCTCTTTTTTGCATTTTCTTTTCATGTTTTTTGGGTTGTTGTAAGGGTGTGCACCTGCTATAATGTCTGCTAAACTGTGACCAATAAACTTTGATTTGATTTGACACACACACACACACACACACACACACACACACACACACACACACACACACACACACACACACACACACACACACAGACTTAGCTTGAGTAAAGGCCTGAACATAGGGCAATAAGAACAGCAAATTGCCCAGGACATGCTAGGTATGTCTCTCCTAGAGTAGAGGACTATAAAGCTCAGCCTCACGCGTCTGAGTTATACGCTGAAGCCAAGGATATTTCATTTGCTTGATCACTTTTCCTCATCATAATCCCTTTTCTACAGATTTATGTCAGTGCCTGTCACAGTGCTGGGGAGGTGGAGGCAGCAGCGTCACCCAGCTGTTTATCCCCTCCCTAAGAGCTTCATACTCAGGGGAGGGGGGGGGGTCCTAAATGGCACCCTATTCCCTTTATAGTGCACTACTTTTGACCAGGGCCTGTAGGGCTCTATTTAGGGAACAGTGTGCCAATTGGGATGCACCCCAGCCCGGCCTGCTCCTCACAGTAAAGGGCTTTGTCTTATTTAGAAAAAATAAAAAGTGAAATATGACAGGCAGTAGTACCCTCATTTGTTCTGTAGATTGTAGCCCCACACACACCTCCCCACACACACCTCCCCACACACACCTCCCCACATGTCGGTCGGCTTCGCTGTGCCAGTCTCTTGTATCCCCCGACCCCCACCCCACCCCGATCCCCCTCGTCCCCCACCCCTACACCACCCTGAAGTCCCCTGTGCCATCCCAGCCTCCAGCCTCTACCCTCCACCCCAAGTCCACCTCCTCGACCCCCTCGTCCTCCCCTCCACCCTCCAACATCCTCCACCCTGGCTTCCATAGAGAGGAGGTGGGCAGGGCAGAGGGCTATGGAGCACAGCCAGCCATCAGCCAGCAACACCTAGCTCTGTTCTGTCTGAGGGATACTGCTGTTTATTGCATTTGTCAGGCGGGCACTGCAATACTTTGTAAGTCTATTGGCCACTTACTGTTGTGTACTTTAAGTAGGTACTGATGTGGCTATTCTGTGTGGTTCTGCTTGTGTTATTTGGCAAATTGACTCATGACCGAGTGTAGGTTGAAAACAGTCTTAAAAGAATTAGAATACAATACATTCCCCTCTCTCTCTCTCTCTCTCTCTCTCTCTCTCTCTCTCTCTGTCTCTCTCTCTCTCTCCCTCTCTCCTGTCTCTCTCTCTCTCTCTGTCTCTCTCTCTCTCTCTCTCTCTCTCTCTCTCTGTCTCTCTCTCTCTCTCTGTCTCTCTCTCTCTCTCTGTCTCTCTCTTGCTCTGTCTCTGTCTCTCTCTCTCTCTCTCTCTCTCTCTCTCTCTCTCTCTCTCTCTCTCTCTCTCTCTCTCTCTCTCTCTGTCTCTCTGTCTCTCTGTCTCTCTCTCTCTCTCTCTCTCTCTCTCTCTCTCTCTCTCTCTCTCTCTCTCTCTCTCTCTCTCTCTCTCTCTGTCTCTCTCTCTCTCTCTGTCTCTCTCTCTCTCTCTGTCTCTCTCTCTCTCTCTCTCTTTCTCCTTCTCTTACACATAAATAAACTCTAACAAACTCTGTCCCTTTTTCCTCCTCCTTGTTTCATCCTGTCTTGTTTCCAGCTGAATAGCTAAAGACTGGACTAGGACTGATGATTCCAGAAAGTAATTCCATTAAATGTATTTTTTTTTAAAGCCGCAGGAGCCTCAGTGTTTCACCACCACCATTATTGATGATATCATTATTATGTATAGGATCCCTCACTGAATAATAACCCATTATCTTTCATTTTTCCTGTTTTTGTCACTGGGTGTTGGAAAGGTTAGGTAATTTATTTTAATGTTTAAACTGTCAGCCACCAGCATAGGCATAAGCTTGCCTTGGTCCCCAATAGCACTTAAAGCCATGATTGTTTTTAAACCAGTCTACATTCTTGAACAAGCTGCGCCCACAAATCTCAATAAAATCCTTTTTTTTTACAGAGTGAATTGACATTTGAATAGATTTTTATCCTAACCCAAACTAACTTCCCCGTCCTGAACAATTCAACAGAAAGGCATAAAAATAGTTCTGAAAGGATTGTGTTTTTGAAAGAAAGCATTCCTTATAGTTACAGCCATATAAGTAACATTCGCACTCAGAAAAAACTCTACAAAAAATCCCTAGTGCTGTTTTATACTGATTCCATGTAGACATACTCACACACATAGACAAAGGATGGAGAGAAAAAAATCCCCAGCATGCTCCAGTGCATTTAAATGTATACAAACTCCTTCCATGACAGTGATGAATGTTACACTGTATTCTGCAATATGTTTAATGCATAGGTCTGTTAAGTTAAGTTTTCTCTTCTCGCGCCTTGCAACAGAGGCACTTCCATGTGCTGCTACTGAATCTGCAACAAGGAAATCCCATGCAGGGATATCTGTTCTGGATGTGTTCTGTATGCAGCTGTGTCTGTATGTGTCTGTATGTGTCTGTATGTGGGTGTGTCTGTATGTGTCTGTATGTGGGTGTGTCTGTATGTTTCTGTATGTGGGTGTGTCTGTATGTGTCTGTATGTGGGTGTGTCTGTATGTGCCTGTATGTGTCTGCATGTGTCTGTATGTGTCTGTATGTGTCTGTGTGTGGGTGTGTCTGTGTGTGGGTGTCTCTGTATGTGTCTGTATGTGTGTGTGTCTGTATGTGTTTGTATGTGTCTGTATGTGTCTGTATGTGGGTGTGTCTGTATGTGTCTGTATGTGTCTGTATGTGTCTGTATGTGTGTATGTGTCTGTGTGGTGTGTCTGTATGTGTCTGTATGTGTCTGTATGTGTGTGTCTGTATGTGTCTGTATGTGGGTGTGTCTGTATGTGTCTGTATGTGGGTGTGTCTGTATGTGTCTGTATGTTGTGTGCCTGTATGTGTCTGTATGTGTCTGTATGTGTCTGTATGTGTCTGTATGTGTGTGTATGGGTGTGTCTGTATGTGGGTGTGTCTGTATGTGCCTGTATGTGTCTGCATGTGTCTGTATGTGTCTGTATGTGTCTGTGTGTGGGTGTGTCTGTGTGTGGGTGTCTCTGTATGTGTCTGTATGTGTCTGTATGTGTTTGTATGTGTTTGTATGTGTCTGTATGTGTCTGTATGTGGGTGTGTCTGTATGTGTCTGTATGTGGGTGTGTCTGTATGTGTCTGTATGTGTCTGTGTGTGGGTGTTTCTGTATGTGTCTGTATGTTGGTGTGTCTGTATGTGTCTGTATGTGTGTGTCTGTATGTGTCTGTATGTGGGTGTGTCTGTATGTGTCTGTATGTGTCTGTATGTGGGTGTGTCTGTATGTGTCTGTATGTGGGTGTGTCTGTATGTGTCTGTATGTGGGTGTGTCTGTGTGTGTCTGTATGTGTCTGTGTGTGGGTGTGTCTGTATGTGTCTGTATGTTGGTGTGTCTGTATGTGTCTGTATGTGTCTGTATGTGGGTGTGTCTGTATGTGTCTGTATGTGTCTGTGTGTGGGTGTGTCTGTATGTGTCTGTATGTGGGTGTGTCTGTATGTGTCTGTATGTGGGTGTGTCTGTATGTGTCTGTATGTGGGTGTGTCTGTATGTGTCTGTATGTGTCTGTATGTGGGTGTGTCTGTATGTGTCTGTATGTGTCTGTATGTGTCTGTATGGTGTGTCTGTATGTGTCTGTATGTGTCTGTATGTGGGTGTGTCTGTATGTGGGTGTGTCTGTATGTGTCTGTATGTGTCTGTATGTGGGTGTGTCTGTATGTGTCTGTATGTGTCTGTATGTGTCTGTATGTGGGTGTGTCTGTATGTGGGTGTTTCTGTGTGTGTCTGTATGTGGGTGTGTCTGTATGTGTCTGTATGTGGGTGTTTCTGTATGTGTCTGTATGTGTCTGTATGTGTCTGTATGTGTCTGTATGTGTCTGTGTTTGTCTGTATGTGTCTGTATGTGGGTGTGTCTGTAGGTGTCTGTATGTGGGTGTGTCTGTATGTGTCTGTATGTGAGTCCTGCACCTTGAAAGCGGCAGCTCTACCCTTTAGCTCAGTGCGAATGTTGCCTGTAATCCATGGCTTCTGGTTGGGGTGTGTACGTACAGTCACACGTTCCCTCAATGCACTTATTGATACAGCCAGTGACTGATGTGGTACTCCTCAATGCCATCGGCATGTCCATTGCTCATGTTTCTTGGCCCAAGCAAGTCTCAATCTATCAATCAATCAAATGTATTTATAAAGCACTTCTTACATCAGCTGATGTGACAAAGTGCCATACAGAAATCTAGCCTAAACCCCCAAGTAGCAAGCAATGCAGATGTAGAAGCACGGCAGCTAGGAAAAACTCCATAGAAAGGCCAGAATCTAGGAAAAAACCTAGAGAGAAACCTAGAGAGGCTATGAGGGGTGGCCAGTCTTCTTCTGGCTGTGCCGGGTGGAGATTATAACAGAACATGTCCAAGATGTTCAAATGTTCATAGATGACCAGCACGGTCAAATAATAATAATCACAGTGGTTGTAGAGAGTGCAACAGGTCAGCACCAGGTCAGTAAATGTCAGTTGGCTTTTCATAGCCGATCATTCAGAGTATCTCTACCACTCCTGCTGTCTCTAGAGAGTTGAAAACAGCAGGTCTGGGACAGGCAGCACATCCGGTGAACAGGTCAGGGTTCCATAGCCGCAGGCAGAACAGTTGAAACTGGAGCAGCAGCACGACCAGGTGGACTGGGGAGAGCAAGGAGTCATCAGGCCAGGTAGTCCTGAGGCATGGTCCTAGGGCTCAGGTCCTCCTCCTCCGAGAGAGAGAATTAGAGAGAGCATACTTAAGTTCACACAGGACACCGGATAAGACAGGAGAAATACTATATATAACAGACTGATCCTAGCCCCCCAACACATAAATTATTGCTGTATAAATACTGGAGGCTGAGACAGGAGGGGTCGGAAGACATTGTGGCCCCGTCCGACGATACCCCCGGACAGGACTAAACAGGCAGGATATAACCCCACCCACTTTGCCAAAGCACAGCCCCCACACCACTAGAGGGATATCTCTCCTTCTTATTTTTGTCCTTTAGTAGTGGTTTCTTTGCAGAACTTCTAATCAAATCAAACTTTATTTGTCACATTTGCCGAATACAACAAGTGTAGACGTTAGCGTGAAATGCTTACTTACAAGCCTTTTACCAACAGTGCAGTTCAAGAAGAGTTTTAGAAAATATTTACCAAGTAGACTAAAATAAAAAGTAATAATTAAAAGTAACACAACTATATACAGGGGGTACCGAGTCAGTGTGCGGGGGTACAGGTTAGTTGAGGTAATTTGTACATGTAGGTGGGGGTGAAGTGACTATGCATAGATAATAAGCAGCGAGTAGCAGCAGTATTTGAGCTGTTCTTGCCATAATATGGACTTGGTCTTTTACCAAATAGGGCGATCTTCTGTATACCATCGATCTTCTACCTTGTCACAACACACCTGTTAATTGAAATGCATTACAGGTGACTACCTCATGAAGCTGGTTGAGAGAATGCAGAGAGTGTTCAAAGCTGGCACCAAAGCAAAGGGTGGCTACTTTGAAGAATCTCAAATATAAAACATTTTAAAATTTGTTTTCCACTTTTTTTGGTTACTACACAATTCCATATGTTATTTCAAAGTTTTGATGTCTTCACTATTACTCTAAAAATAAAAATAAACCCTTGAATGAGTAGTTGTGTCCAAACTTTTGACTGGTACTGTATATAGTCAGACAGAAAGCATGGTTTTACAATGACCATTGCATGAGTATAGATTCATAAATATACCCTTGTATGGGTATATCTTCATAAATATGACCTTGTATGGGCGTAGCTTCATAAATATGACTTTGTATGGGTATAGCTTCATAAATATGACCTTGTATGGGCATAGCTTAATAAATATGACCTTGTATGGGCATAGCTTCATAGATATACCCTTGTATGAGTATAGCTTCATAAATATGACCTTGTCTGAGTAAAGAGTCATACATATGCCCTTGCATGAGTAATGAATTATAAATACACTATTTCATAGCATTATAAATATACCCTTGTATTTATATAGTGTTAAAAACATCAGAAAAAGTCCTAGCCGCACAGATCATGTTAAACTTTGTAGATATATTCTATACATTATATTTCTATATGATCCCAGCGTCAGGCAGGGTTATTCAGACAAACCCTGGATATAACCCTGAATTACATGGTCCCAGAGTCAGGCAGGGTTATTCAGACAAACCCTGGATATCACCCTGAATGACATGGTCCCAGCGTCATGCAGGGTTATTCAGACAAACCCTGGATATCACCCTGAATTACATGGTCCCAGCGTCAACAGGGTTATTCAGACAAACCCTGGATATCACCCTGAATTACATGGTCCCAGAGTCAGGCAGGGTTATTCAGACAAACCCTGGATATAACCCTGAATTACATGGTCCCAGAGTCAGGCAGGGTTATTCAGACAAACCCTGGATATCACCCTGAATGACATGGTCCCAGCGTCAGGCAGGGTTATTCAGACAAACCCTGGATATCACCCTGAATTACATGATCCCAGCGTCATGCAGGGTTATTCAGACAAACCCTGGATATCACCCTGAATTACATGGTCCCAGCGTCAGCAGGGTTATTCAGACAAACCCTGGATATCACCCTGAATGACATGGTCCCAGAGAATAACCCTTATTCAGACAAACCCTGGATATCACCATGAATGACATGGTCCCAGCATCAGGCAGGGTTATTCAGACAAACCCTGGATATCACCCTGAATGACATGGTCCCAGCGTCAGCAGGGTTATTCAGACAAACCCTGGATATCACCCTGAATTACATGGTCCCAGCATCAGGCAGGGTTATTCAGACAAACCCTGGATATCACCCTGAATGACATGGTCCCAGCGTCATGCAGGGTTATTCAGACAAACCCTGGATATCACCCTGAATTACATGGTCCCAGCATCAGCAGGGTTATTCAGACAAACCCTGGATATCACCCTGAATGACATGGTCCCAGAGAATAAACCTTATTCAGACAAACCCTGGATATCACCATGAATGACATGGTCCCAGCATCAGGCAGGGTTATTCAGACAAACCCTGGATATCACCCTGAATTACATGGTCCCAGCGTCAGGCAGGGTTATTCAGACAAACCCTGGATATCACCCTGAATGACATGGTCCCAGCGTCAGGCAGGGTTATTCAGACAAACCCTGGATATCACCCTGAATGACATGGTCCCAGCGTCAGGCAGGGTTATTCAGACAAACCCTGGATATCACCCTGAATGACATGGTCCCAGCGTCAGCAGGGTTATTCAGACAAACCCTGGATATCACCCTGAATGACATGGTCCCAGAGAATCAGGCAGGGTTATTCAGACAAACCCTGGATATCACCCTGAATGACATGGTCCCAGCGTCAGGCAGGGTTATTCAGGCAAACCCTGGAAATCACCCTGAATTACATGGTCCCAGCGTCAGGCAGGGTTATTCAGACAAACCCTGGATATCACCCTGAATTACATGGTCCCAGAGTCAGGCAGGGTTATTCAGACAAACCCTGGATATCACCCTGAATGACATGGTCCCAGCGTCAACAGGGTTATTCAGACAAACCCTGGATATCACCCTGAATTACATGGTCCCAGCGTCAGGAAGGGTTATTCAGACAAACCCTGGATATCACCCTGAATAACATGGGCCCAGCGTCAGGCAGGGTTATTCAGACAAACACTGGATATCACCCTGAATAACATGGTCCCAGCGTCAGGCAGGGTTATTCAGACAAACCCTGGATATCACCCTGAATTACATGGTCCCAGCGTCAACAGGGTTATTCAGACAAACCCTGGATATAACCCTGAATGACATGGTCCCAGCGTCAGGCAGGGTTATTCAGACAAACCTGAATATCACCCTGAATTACATGGTCCCAGAGAATAACCCTTACTCAGGCAAACCCTGGAAATCACCCTGAATGACATGGTCCCAGAGTCAGGCAGGGTTATTCAGACAAACCCTGGAAATCACCCTGAATGACATGGTCCCAGTGTCAACAGGGTTATTCAGACAAACCCTGAGTGATATGTATGTCCTGCTCCCCATGTAGATGTACAGAGTAGATGGAGATATCCAAACAAACTGTAATACATTGAAATATCCTCACTGCCAATTCAGAACAGTATTTCCCTGGCCTTGTAGATGGCAGGGTAACATGGTTTTTCAGTGTATTGAACAAATTGCAAAACATTTTGGACAACTTCTTCTGCATCACAGTGACAATGTGGCAGAACTGAAACGTGTGTAGGTGGTAGTTACATACTGTTGGTGCGTGTCTGCTCAGGTACCATAGCATGCACCAGTAGCATAGAATGGTTTTATAGGGAGAGGGAGAGAGAGAGAGAGACAGAGAGAGAGAGAGAGAGAGAGACAGAGAGAGAGAGAGAGAGAGACAGAGAGAGAGAGAGAGAGAGAGAGAGAGAGAGAGAGAGAGACAGAGAGAGAGAGAGAGAGAGGAGAGAGAGAGAGAGAGAGAGAGAGAGAGGGAGAGGAGAGAGAGAGAGAGAGAGAGAGAGAGAGAGAGAGGGAGGGAGAGAGAGAGAGAGAGATGAGTTATCTGTTCTCATAGTACAAACTCACTCAGGCACAACATATAGGTTCAGGGAAATGAATTGTGTCAGGTTCTCAATGTTACCATGCATTTTTTGTGTGGCACACACCTTGTATCGTCTGCATCTAGGGATATGTTGTCGCCTATGTTCTGCAGGATATAGACTTAGCTTAAGAGATGTTGTTTGTTACAGATGATCTGCACTGGTGGCTACACTACATGTCAGATTGATTGATTAATTGATTGATTGAAAACACACACATACTCACTGTACACACCTTTTTAAATATGTGACCGGGAGATCACAAAAAAAGTCTGAGACTTAAGGTCCATTGTGGTCCCTAAATGGAACTGCAGGTTGGTTAGTTTTCTGTGATATTGATGAATTATATTGAGTAAATATTTAGCTAAATTAAATGTTCAATGTACTGTATATGTATATTGAATATATACTCAATATATATTTTATTACATTGACTTCAATATATTTAAATATTATTTCATACTATACTATCAAGAGTTGTCATTTAAGCTACAAGTCTCTAGCGACTCTCAATGTCCAGTGCATTCTGAAAGTATTCAGACCCCTGGGCTTTTTCCACATTCTGTTACGTTACAGCCTTAATTCTAAAATGGATTCAATTGTTTTTTCCCCCCTCATCAATCTGCTTAGGGTTGTTGTCCTGTTTGAAGGTGAACCTTCACCCCAGTCTGAGGTCCTGAGGGCTCTGGAGAAGGTTTTCATCAAGGATCTCTCTGTACTTTGCTCCGTTCATCTTTCCCTAAATCCTGACTAGTCTCCCAGTCCCTGCCGTTGAAAAACATCCCCACAGCATTATGCTGCCCTCACCATGCTAGGAATGGTGCCAGGTTTCCTCCAAACATGACGCTTGGCAATCAGGCCAAAGAGTTCAATCTTGGTTTCACCAGTCCAGAGAATCTTGTTTCTCATGGTCTGAGAGTTCTTGAGGTGCCTTTTGGCAAACTCCAAACGGGCTGTCATGTGTCTTTTACTGAGGAGTGGCTTCCGTCTGGCCCCTCTACCATTAAGGCCTGATTGGTGGGTGCTACAGAGATGGTTGTCCTCCTGGAAGGTTCTCCCATCTCCACAGAGGAAATTCTAGAGCTCTGTCAGAGTGACCATCGTGACCAAGGCCCTTCTCCACCAATAGCTCAGTTTGGTCAGGCGGCCAGCTCTTCCATTTAAGAATTATGGAGACCACTGTGTTCTTGGGGAACTTCAATGCTGCAGAAATGTTTTGGTACCCTCTCCCAGATCTGTGCCTAGACACAATCCTGTCTCTGAGCTCTACGGACATTTTCTTTGACCTCATGGCTTGGTTTTTGCTCTGACATGCACTGTCAACTGTGGGACCTTATATAGACAGTTGACTGCCTTTCCAAATCCTGTCCAATCAATTGAATTTACCACAGGTGGACTCTAATCAAGTTATAGAAACATCTCAAGGATGATCAATGGAAACAGGAGGCACCTGAGCTCAATTTCGAGTCTCATAGCAAAGGGTCTGAATACATATAAGGTATTTCTGCTTTTTGTTTAATAGATTTGCAACAATAAAAAAACAAAAAAATGTTTTTGCTTTGTCATTATGGGGTATTGTGATGTCATTATGGGGTATTGTGATGTCATTATGGGGTATTGTGATGTCATTATGGGGTATTGTGATGTCATTATGGGGTATTGTGTGTAGATTGATGGGGAAAATGTTTAATTTAATCCATTTTAGAATAAGGCTGTAACGTAACAAAATGTTGAAAAAGTGAAAAGGTCTGAATACATTCTGAATGCACTGTATAATTATATATCATACAAGTTTATAACCACATCGTATAAATACAATTAATCATGCATGTACAATCAAATCAAATCGTATGAACGTGTTTTAGTTCGGTAATATCCAGGTAATACAAACAACTGAACGCATTGAAAAGTTGTTTTGATGTTTGCGATCTTGAAGGTGACAGTAAATGGGAATTGTTTTATAGGACGATAGCACAGATGTAATTTACTACCTTCTACAATGAGCGTTCTGTCGTAAAGACTGGAGACAGGTGTGCAGCAGTAACCTCTTGATGAGTAAGAAGACTGATAAAGCAAAGCTTCACCCGGCCCTTATTTTCTTTGCAGCATTCAAGTACAGCTTCAGACATAATAATAGTGAAAATCAAGAT
This sequence comes from Oncorhynchus tshawytscha, assembly GCF_018296145.1. Taxonomy (NCBI): domain Eukaryota; kingdom Metazoa; phylum Chordata; class Actinopteri; order Salmoniformes; family Salmonidae; genus Oncorhynchus; species Oncorhynchus tshawytscha. Next base: position 509,761 of record NW_024609824.1, read on the forward strand.
CATAATAGTGAAAATCAACATCATAATAGTGAAAATCAACATAATAATAGTGAAAATCAACATAATAATAGTGAAAATCAACATAATAAATCACAAAAAAGATGCTTAAATTGCTTCAAAACATTCCCTCTCTTTGTCTGTATTTTAAACTGTTACAAATCACCTTACAGTGTAGTACTGTTAAATACTATTCAGGAAAACATCTCTTAGTGTAGTACTGTTAAATACTATTCAGGAAAACATCTCTTAGTGTAGTACTGTTAAATACTATTCAGGAAAACATCTCTTAGTGTAGTACTGTTAAATACTATTCAGGAAAACATCTCTTAGTGTAGTACTGTTAAATACTATTCAGGAAAACATCTCTTAGTGTAGTACTGTTAAATACTATTCAGGAAAACATCTCTTAGTGTAGTACTGTTAAATACTATTCAGGAAAACATCTCTTAGTGTAGTACTGTTAAATACTATTCAGGAAAACATCTCTTAGTGTAGTACTGTTAAATACTATTCAGGAAAACATCTCTTAGTGTAGTACTGTTAAATACTATTCAGGAAAACATCTCTTAGTGTAGTACTGTTAAATACTATTCAGGAAAACATCTCTTAGTGTAGTACTGTTAAATACTATTCAGGAAAACATCTCTTAGTGTAGTACTGTTAAATACTATTCAGGAAAACATCTCTTAGTGTAGTACTGTTAAATACTATTCAGGAAAACATCTCTTAGTGTAGTACTGTTAAATACTATTCAGGAAAACATCTCTTAGTGTAGTACTGTTAAATACTATTCAGGAAAACATCTCTTAGTGTAGTACTGTTAAATACTATTCAGGAAAACATCTCTTAGTGTAGTACTGTTAAATACTATTCAGGAAAACATCTCTTAGTGTAGTACTGTTAAATACTATTCAGGAAAACATCTCTTAGTGTAGTACTGTTAAATACTATTCAGGAAAACATCTCTTAGTGTAGTACTGTTAAATACTATTCAGGAAAACATCTCTTAGTGTAGTACTGTTAAATACTATTCAGGAAAACATCTCTTAGTGTAGTACTGTTAAATACTATTCAGGAAAACATCTCTTAGTGTAGTACTGTTAAATACTATTCAGGAAAACATCTCTTAGTGTAGTACTGTTAAATACTATTCAGGAAAACATCTCTTAGTGTAGTACTGTTAAATACTATTCAGGAAAACATCTCTTAGTGTAGTACTGTTAAATACTATTCAGGAAAACATCTCTATTAGTGTAGTACTGTTAAATACTATTCAGGAAAACATCTCTTAGTGTAGTACTGTTAAATACTATTCAGGAAAACATCTCTTAGTGTAGTACTGTTAAATACTATTCAGGAAAACATCTCTTAGTGTAGTACTGTTAAATACTATTCAGGAAAACATCTCTTAGTGTAGTACTGTTAAATACAGGAAAACATTCAGGAAAACATCTCTTAGTGTAGTACTGTTAAATACTATTCAGGAAAACATCTCTTAGTGTAGTACTGTTAAATACTATTCAGGAAAACATCTCTTAGTGTAGTACTGTTAAATACCATTCAGGAAAACATCTCTTAGTGTAGTACTGTTAAATACTATTCAGGAAAACATCTCTTAGTGTAGTACTGTTAAATACTATTCAGGAAAACATCTCTTAGTGTAGTACTGTTAAATACGATTCAGGAAAACATCTCTTAGTGTAGTACTGTTAAATACGATTCAGGAAAACATCTCTTACTGTAAAGGACACATTGGGTAGAATGTACTATTGGTAGGTCTCTATAGTTACAGCCTTATCAAAGAGTCCAGCACTGGTCTGATACAGGTCATCGAGAAAAGACATTCTAGAAAAACTGAGGCTGGATTTGTAATGATCCTATACAACAATGTTTAACACTCTGCATTCGGATGTATGGGCGACTATTAATTGTGTAGGTTAAACATCTGTAAAGAAAAAATGTAATTGAATCTTTTTAAAATTTATTTTACTATTAGTATACTGGACCAGAGGTTGGCTACTAATTCAGCGTAACACCTCATCCAGAGGGTCCTCTTTCACTCATCCAGAGGGTCCTCTTTCACTCATCCAGAGGGTCCTCTTTCACTCATCCAGAGGGTCCTCTTTCACTCATCCAGAGGGTCCTCTTTCACTCATCCAGAGGGTCCTCTTTCACTCATCCAGAGGGTCCTCTTTCACTCATCCAGAGGGTCCTCTTTCACTCATCCAGAGGGTCCTCTTTCACTCATCCAGAGGGTCCTCTTTCACTCATCCAGAGGGTCCTCTTTCACCCATCCAGAGGGTCCTCTTTCACTCATCCAGAGGGTCCTCTTTCACTCATCCAGAGGGTCCTCTTTCACTCATCCAGAGCAGCAAGCATTTTACAAAACACTCACTGTACGCTACAGTTATAGGCTGCATCCCAAATGGCACCCTATTCCCCATAGGGCCCTGGTCAAACGCCGTGCACTACACAGGGGGGTAGGGTGTCATTTTGGGGACGTAGACATAGAATGAAGTCACTAAGCCACGGGGATTGTATTAAATCAGGCTAATTCACAAGGTGCGGGCTGGTAGGACGTGACTGAAGTGTGTGGTCGTATGAATGCCGAGCCTGTTCTAATGTGTCAGGTTGAATATCCCTGCTGCACAGAGGATGTACATTGTTTTACATGTAACAGCCGCGCTACAGCTGCAGTGTAATCTGGTCTCCCGCCAACAGAACATCTCCATGACGACAGAATGAAATACTGTAATAGAATTAAACGCAATAATTGCGCAATACTGTATAAATAATCCTAAACTCTATTTGAATATGATATGTTTATTATTACAATGATTTTATATTATTGATCGTTTCCTTTCACATTTATTTGGAATATCTCTGTGAGGGTTAAATGTCCGTCATGGCAACCTATCATGAATACAATCTCTGAAAACTTCACCAAAGACCAAAGGTGCTGGGGGCATTTCACAAGCCCGAAAGGCATTCAATTAAACTGAAAGAGGCCAAAAGGACTGTATGAGTTTGGACTTTGGACCCTGGCCAAAAGTAATGCTCTTTGCTGTATAATGAATGTGGTGCCAGTTCAGACGGAACTCAAGCTTTCGTTTGTTCATTACTGCCTGTGATTTAGAATGTGGTGCCAGTTCAGACGGAACTCAAGCTTTCGTTTGTTCGTTACTGCCTGTGATTTAGAATGTGGTGCCAGTTCAGACGGAACTCAAGTTACTGCCTGTGATTTAGAATGTGGTGCCAGTTCAGACGGAACTTTCGTTTGTTCTGTGATTTAGAATGTGGTTACTGCCTGTGATTTAGAATGTGGTGCCAGTTCAGACGGAACTCAAGCTTTCGTTTGCTTACTGCCTGTGATTTAGAATGTTGCCAGTTCGTTTGTTCGTTACTGCCTGTGATTTAGAATGTGGTGCCAGTTCAGACGGAACTCAAGCTTTCGTTTGTTCGTTACTGCCTGTGATTTAGAATGTGGTGCCAGTTCAGACGGAACTCAAGCTTTCGTTTGTTCGTTACTGCCTGTGATTTAGAATGTGGTGCCAGTTCAGACGGAACTCAAGCTTTCGTTTGTTCGTTACTGCCTGTGATTTAGAATGTGGTGCCAGTTCAGCCTGTGGAACTCAGACGGAAGCTTTCGTTTGTTCGTTACTGCCTGTGATTTAGAATGTGGTGCCAGTTCAGAACGGAACTCAAGCTGTGATTTAGTTTGTTCGTTACTGCCTGTGATTTAGAATGTGGTGCCAGTTCAGACGGAACTCAAGCTTTCGTTTGGAACTGCCTGTGATTTAGAATGTGGTGCCAGTTTCGTTTGTTCGTTACTGCCTGTGATTTAGAATGTGGTGCCAGTTCAGACGGAACTCAAGCTTTCGTTTGTTCGTTACTGCCTGTGATTTAGAATGTGGTGCCAGTTCAGACGGAACTCAAGCTTTCGTTTGGTTACTGCCTGTGATTTAGAATGTGGTGCCAGTTCAGACGGAACTCAAGCTTTCGTTTGGTTACTGCCTGTGATTTAGAATGTGGTGCCAGTTCAGACGGACGAATTTGGTTACTGCCTGTGATTTAGAATGTGGTGCCAGTTCAGACGGTTACTGCCTGTGATTTAGAATGTGGTGCCAGTTCAGACGGTTACTGCCTGTGATTTAGAATGTGGTGCCAGTTCAGTTACTGCCTGTGATTTAGAATGTGGTGCCAGGTTACTCAGACGGTTACTGGCCTGTGATTTAGAATGTGGTGCCAGTTCAGACGGTTACTGCCTGTGATTTAGAATGTGGTGCCAGTACGGTGCCTGTGATTTAGAATGTGGTGCCAGTTCAGACGGTTACTGCCTGTGATTTAGAATGTGGTGCCAGTTCAGACGGTTACTGCCTGTGATTTAGAATGTGGTGCCAGTTCAGACGGTTACTGCCTGTGATTTAGAATGTGGTGCCAGTTCAGACGGTTACTGCCTGTGATTTAGAATGTGGTGCCAGTTCAGACGGTTACTGCCTGTGATTTAGAATGTGGTGCCAGTTCAGACGGTTACTGCCTGTGATTTAGAATGTGGTGCCAGTTCAGACGGTTACTGCCTGTGATTTAGAATGTGGTGCCAGTTCAGACGGTTACTGCCTGTGATTTAGAATGTGGTGCCAGTTCAGACGGTTTATGCCTGTGATTTAGAATGTGGTGCCAGTTCAGACGGTTACTGCCTGTGATTTAGAATGAATGTGGTGCCAGTTCAGACGGTTACTGCCTGTGATTTAGAATGTGGTGCAGTTCCAGTGGTCAGACGGTTACTGCCTGTGATTTAGAATGTGGTGCCAGTTCAGACGGTTACTGCCTGTGATTTAGAATGTGGTGCCAGTTCAGACGGTTACTGCCTGTGATTTAGAATGTGGTGCCAGTTCAGACGGTTACTGCCTGTGATTTAGAATGTGGTGTGTCACGTTGGTTGATTTACAACGTTGTGATGTATATTTGTCTTTGACTGTCACCGGAAAGGTCATCCTGTTCAAACATATTCTATTAGTCATCATAGGGCCATTAGATAGGCTCTTCCTCATCATCCTCAACTGCTCCTCAATTAAAGCCCTCTGGAATCTATTATTACTGCCTGGCGTTTCATCCAACAGCAACCATGAGGGGAAGCACATGTCCATCACTCACTGTGTTCTCAAGATGTTACTGCTATTCAGAAACTCTGTTGGACATGATCAAAGAGAGTACATTTGACATTGAATAATCTTTTCTTTTGTGTGATAAAATAATGACGGTGGGACATTAATTGGAGAATGATTGTATTACGGTTGTGATATAATTGAGTCACTTATTCGTTATTGACTACTTGTGGTTGTTTTCAGATTTTTTTGTGAAGCAGAACTCCTTTGAAAAAGAGACGTTGGTCTCAATGGGACTTCCCTGGATAACATATCAAATACAAATACACACATAAAAAATGGATGATAATTGTATTAAAGCTGTCAGTCTATCTCTGCGCATGGAGTTGGCTGTGGTTGTATTGAATACCCCCCCTTCCAGAGGTGGGGCCTTCCAGAGCCGCGCCCTCTCCCAGAGGTGGGGCCTTCCAGAGCGTAGATGAGTGTGAGAGGGGGTGCAGGAGGGGTGCTGGCATCGCACCCCATTACTTCAGATGGATAGCAGAGGGGTGCTCGACATTAAACACTGTTCTCTCAGTCGGAACCTTTAATTATAACTCCTCAGTATCACTTTACAGCAGCCCGGCACAGATGTTTAAACCCTGTGTGTGGCGGCTTGGTTACCCTACCTTACTTAATCTCAGGGAGGGGTGGAGGGAGATGCAGATGGTATGTCAAGAGACTGACGATATGCTTCATCTCTGAGGACAACAACAGTGGTGTCTTTTTAGGGTGGGGAGGAGGAAGGAAGGAGAGGAGAGGAGAGGAGGGAGGAGAGAGGGGAGGGAGGAGAGAGAGGAGGGAGGGGTGAGAGGAGGAAGGAGGGAGTGGAGGGTGAAGAGGGAGGAGAGAGAGGAGAGAGGAGGGAGAAGGGAGAGGAGGGAGGAGGGAGAGGAGTGAGGAGAGGTAGGAGGGAGGAAAGAAAGGAGGGAGGGAGCAGGGAGAGAAGGGAGAGGAGAGAGGAGGGAGGAGAGAGAGGAGGGAGGAGGGATAGAAGAGAGGAGGGAGGGAGGGAGGGAGGAGAGAGAGGAGGGAGGAGGGAGAGGAGGGAGGAGGGAGAAGAGGGAGGAGGGATAGAAGAGAGGAAACAGAGGAGAGAGGAGGGGAAGAAGCACACAGGGGGGCATGTGGTTTGATTTTAATACCCCCTCCCCCCACTCCCATCACCCCCTACTATTATGAGGGTGTTTTTGCACTGAAATACAGCATACCATGCCACCAGAAGACTGCTATAATAAAAACTGGTGGGGTATAAAATCCAATGTGCTTCAACTGTCTGTACAGGGGTGTGTTCCTAACTGGGGCTGTTCAGCAGGGAAGGAGCTGTACTGTGATGTCTGGGAGGGACCCTGTAAATCACCATGTAACATCAGCTGCTTGGTTTACATATCAAGCTCTTTACTCTCGTCTTAAGGGATCACTGGCCTACATATCACCCAAAGTATTGCATGGGTCATAGAAAATAAGGACGATCACGTTTTTTTGGGGTGCAGTTTGCTGTCTGTCCCTGGATTCTGTGTTGTGGTGACATGACTGATGTAGTAGTGCCCAAGCACTGGATTCTGTGTTGTGGTGACATGACTGATGTAGTAGTGCCCAAGCACTGGATTCTGTGTTGTGGTGACATGACTGATGTAGTAGTGCCCAAGCACTGGATTCTGTGTTGTGGTGACATGACTGATGTAGTAGTGCCCAAGCACTGGATTCTGTGTTGTGGTGACATGACTGATGTAGTAGTGCCCAAGCACTGGATTCTGTGTTGTTGACATGACTGTTAGTAGTGCCCAAGCACTGGATTCATGACTGATGTAGTAGTGCCCAAGCACTGGATTCTGTGTTGTGGTGACATGACTGATGTAGTAGTGCCCAAGCACTGGATTCTGTGTTGTGGTGACATGACTGATGTGACATGACTGAGTAGTAGTGCCCAAGCACTGGATTCTGTGTTGTGGTGACATGACTGATGTAGTAGTGCCCAAGCACTGGATTCTGTGTTGTGGTGACATGACTGATGTAGTAGTGCCCAAGCACTGGATTCTGTGTTGTGGTGACATGACTGATGTAGTAGTGCCCAAGCACTGGATTCTGTGTTGTGGTGACATGACTGATGTAGTAGTGCCCAAGCACTGACTCAAAAAAGGTTTAAAAGATTGCATATCAAAATACAAACAATCATAAAATAATAATAATTAACCTGCATGAACAAAGTCTATGGAACATTCATGACACAGAATTTTATTGAGATTAAAAGTATTGGCTTGTATCTTTCCTCGGCCAAATACCCTTAATTGTTAATTGGTATAGCATAGCGACATGTCAAAAGTGGCATTCTTTAGGTGCTAAATACTAATGACTTTTGAGCAATAGACCCAACCATGTCTGTAATGTGTATTACAGAGCAAGTGTAAAGTCTAAACCTCACTGAATCCTAATTCCTCAGTGCCAGTCCTTCTCTTCTCTGTTCCACTATTCTTAATTCTTTTACATTGTGAACTGGGTTCTTCGTTATTTTCAATTACTTCATGTAGCATCCCTCATTTTTCATTTCCTTGGTAGAAAATCAGTTGTGACAGGTACACTCTGACAGTACCGAAAATCTAGCCTCGGTCATTAGAGTTAATATTGTGTTTCTTTGGCAATCCTTCATCATTTTTGGGCCTCATTGACTATTTTTCTTTATAAAATATTAAGTATTCAAACCTCATTTACATCCTTATTTTTCAATTTGCTGCCGCAGTAGTTTAATTTATTCCATATAATTTCTTTTTCTGAGAGGGACATTAATCATTGCCTGTTCCTTTTAGTGCCTCTGGGTTTTATCAATAAAATAAAAACCCTTCCTTCAAATGAATACGATCAAACATTTTGCCAAGGGACATCAGTAATCTTAACAGTGCACACACCCTCTCCGATCCAGCTTGTTTTATTCACTCATTGGTTTATTTATTTCGCTACTTATCTATTTATTTGGACCGTATATAGACAGTAGAAAGGGAGAGGTTGGCCGTTCAGAGAGGAGGGTTAAAGAGAGCAAACCACCTTATCGTTTTATCCTCCTTCCCCCTGATCATCATCCTCATAAGACGCCACAGGATTTTTTTTTTCCTTTCATTTTTTTTAATAGCTGATAGTCATGTGTGAAGAAAGGGAGGGAGGTAGTTATAGAGATTTAACTATCCTTTACAAATTGATTCACACTTCAGCAGCACACAAGGTCCAGTAAGTAAATTACCAGGAGGACACAATGTTAATTCTCTATCCTCTGTATTATTACTGCTCTCTCTTCTCAGTCCAGGAGATGACAGGTCTGTACGGTGTCACTCTCTCTTCTCAGTCCAGGAGATGTCAGGTCTGTACGGTGTCACTCTCTCTTCTCAGTCCAGGAGATGACAGGTCTGTACGGTGTCACTCTCTCTTCTCAGTCCAGGAGATGACAGGTCTGTACGGTGTCACTCTCTCTCTCAGTCAGGTCAGTCCAGGAGATGACAGGTCTGTCTGTCACTCTCTTCTCAGTCCAGGAGATGACAGGTCTGTACGGTGTCACTCTCTCTTCTCAGTCCAGGAGATGACAGGTCTGTACGGTGTCACTCTCTCTTCTCAGTCCAGGAGATGACAGGTCTGTACGGTGTCACTCTCTTCTCAGTCCAGGAGATGACAGGTCTGTACGGTGTCACTCTCTCTTCTCAGTCCAGGAGATGACAGGTCTCAGTCCAGTCCAGGAGATGACATACGGTGTCACTCTCTCTTCTCAGTCCAGGAGATGACAGGTCACGGTGTCACTCTCTCTTCTCAGTCCAGGAGATGACAGGTCACGGTGTCTCAGTCCAGGAGACAGGTCTGTACGGTGTCACTCTCTCTTCTCAGTCCAGGAGATGACAGGTCTGTACGGTGTCACTCTCTCTTCTCAGTCCAGGAGATGACAGGTCTGTACGGTGTCACTCTCTCTTCTCAGTCCAGGAGATGACAGGTCTGTACGGTGTCACTCTCTTCTCAGTCCAGGAGATGACAGGTCTGTACGGTGTCACTCTCTCTTCTCAGTCCAGGAGATGACAGGGTGTCACGGTGTCTCTCTTCTCAGTCCCAGGGAGTGAGTCCAGGTCAGGTCTGTACGGTGTCACTCTCTTCTCAGTCCAGGAGATGACAGGTCTGTACGGTGTCACTCTCTCTTCTCAGTCCAGGAGATGACAGGTCTGTACGGTGTCTCAGTCCAGGAGATGACAGGTCTGTACGGTGTCGGTGTCAGGTCTGTACGGTGTCTCTCTTCTCAGTCCAGGAGATGACAGGTCTGTACGGTGTCACTCTCTCTTCTCAGTCCAGGAGATGTCAGGTCTGTCTACGGTGTCACTCTCTCTTCTCAGTCCAGGAGATGACAGGTCTGTACGGTGTCACTCTCTCTTCTCAGTCCAGGAGATGACAGGTCTGTACGGTGTCACTCTCTCTTCTCAGTCCAGGAGATGACAGGTCTGTACGGTGTCACTCTCTCTTCTCAGTCCAGGAGATGACAGGTCTGTACGGTGTCACTCTCTCTTCTCAGTCCAGGAGATGACAGGTCTGTACGGTGTCACTCTCTCTTCTCAGTCCAGGAGATGACAGGTCTGTACGGTGTCACTCTCTCTTCTCAGTCCAGGAGATGTCAGGGTCGGTGTCACTCTCTTCTCAGTCCAGGAGATGACAGGTCTGTACGGTGTCACTCTCTCTTCTCAGTCCAGGAGATGTCAGGTCTGTACGGTGTCACTCTCTCTCCTCAGTCCAGGAGATGACAGGTCTGTACGGTGTCACTCTCTCTTCTCAGTCCAGGAGATGTCAGGTCTGTACGGTGTCACTCTCTCTTCTCAGTCTAGGAGATGACAGGTCTGTACGGTGTCACTCTCTCTTCTCAGTCCAGGAGATGACAGGTCTGTACGGTGTCACTCTCTCTTCTCAGTCTAGGAGATGATAGGTCTACATGGGGTCACTATGTGTGGACATTGGGGTGCATTCCCTGGACGTCAGCTAACTATCATCCATTATCTGAATCAGGAAGAGCAGCAGAACAACTACACTTTATTGACAAATTATAGATCCATAGAATGGGACCCATTTCCTGCAGTGACCTCATGGGTGGAATGTTATTAACATTTCTCACTATGTCATAATGAATAAACATTGTTTAAAATAATACACCAAAATAATACACCAAAAATACACCAAAAATCTGGTGTTTCCATGCTAGATGGTATTGTTATATTTCAGTCTTCTGTGATGTATATAAGGTGTAATATTGGGATGCAAACTCAAAATGTAATCCATTTAAACTCTATATCTGACATGGTACAGGTGTCTTCTTTATTTTAATGCCCATAACCATGTGTGTGAGGTGTATACTTTTGTTTTAAAGTAGATTTCTTTAAGACTACCCAGAAACACCCTGTGTGACCCTGATTTAGCTCGCTGCCGTAAAAGGTTAAGACAGCTTCGGTAGTTATAGCCACTGGTATGGTGATGTCCGTAATGGAATGAGATGCATGGCAGTTAGTTCAGAGCCACACAGTAGAGCCTATCACTTATAAGATGTCCTCTGTCCTGTCTACCAGCCTCAATAATGGCTTTGTTATGTTGTCCAGGGGCAGTTGGAAGGTGTTTACAATAGGAAAAAGACTCCTTATCTGGCCCTATGAACCCTGAGTGGGTGTTAGGGAGGTATAGGGGGCGGGGGGGGGGCTGTTTATATCACATTATATAAATGTAGTGTAAACACCGGAAGGGTTGCATGTGTACGCATGACAGACTAAAAAGCCCAGGTCCTTAAGACAACTTCAACATGCGAAGGTTGGTCCAGCATGCGAAGGTTGGTCCAGCATGCGAAGGTTGGTCCAGCATGCGAAGGTTGGTCCAGCATGCGAAGGTTGGTCCAGCATGCGAAGGTTGGTCCAGCATGCGAAGGTTGGTCCAGCATGCGAAGGTTGGTCCAGCAGTCGAAATATTGATCCACCCCTTAGCTAATGACCCAAAACAATAGTTTTTTTTCAAGGCCATGAAAACCTCCCCTCAAAGTCCAAACTTCAGTATGGGATTCAGGAAGCTATAGAAAATGGATATTATATGATAGCCCCCTTGAAGGCATCCTGCTCATTAAGATGATGTGTTAATCTATATTAAATTACTATTAAAATAGTCTGCCCACCAAAAGAGTTCAAGTCAGCGTTTTCCAAACTTCATCCGGTAATGACATCATTCTTCTGCTGTCATTAAGGATATTAAAAATTCATTAACAAGAAAAGTACTGCTGAGTGATAACAAATCAGTGAGCAGCATCCCCCTTCATGTTCCTCAGACAAATCCTTTGAACACTAGTATGGTATAGTATAGTACAGTATAGTATTGTATATTAGTATATTATAGTATAGTAGTACAGTATAGTATAGTATAAAAGTACTGCTGAGTGATAACAAATCAGTGAGCAGCATCCCCCTTCATGTTCCTCAGACAAATCCTTTGAACACTAGTATGGTATAGTATAGTACAGTATAGTATTGTATATAAGTATATTATAGTATAGTAGTACAGTATAGTATAGTATAAAAGTACTGCTGAGTGATAACAAATCAGTGAGCAGCATCCCCCTTCATGTTCCTCAGACAAATCCTTTGAACACTAGTATGGTATAGTATAGTACAGTATAGTATTGTATATTAGTATATTATAGTATAGTAGTACAGTATAGTATAGTATAAAAGTACTGCTGAGTGATAACAAATCAGTGAGCAGCATCCCCCTTCATGTTCCTCAGACAAATCCTTTGAACACTAGTATGGTATAGTATAGTACAGTATAGTATTGTATATTAGTATATTATAGTATAGTAGTACAGTATAGTATAGTATAAAAGTACTGCTGAGTGATAACAAATCAGTGAGCAGCATCCCCCTTCATGTTCCTCAGACAAATCCTTTGAACACTAGTATGGTATAGTATAGTACAGTATAGTATTGCATATTAGTATATTATAGTATAGTAGTACAGTATAGTATAGTATAAAAGTACTGCTGAGTGGTAACAAATCAGTTAGCAGCATCCCCCTTCATGTTCCTCAGACAAATCCTTTGAACAATAGTATGGTATAGTATAGCACAGTATAGTATTGTATATTAGTATATTATAGTATAGTAGTACAGTATAGTATAGTATAAAAGTACTGCTGAGTGATAACAAATCAGTGAGCAGCATCCCCCTTCATGTTCCTCAGAAAGATTCTATACAGACATCATTTATACAGCTCTACATAGCTTTGGTAACACTTCATACAGATTTATACAGCTTCGGTATCACTTTACATGACTTTATATAGCTTTGATAACACTTTATATAGATTTATATAGCTTTGATAACACTTTATATAGATTTATATAGCTTTGATAACACTTTATATAGATTTATATAGCTTTGGTAACACTTGAAATAGTTTTATATAGCTATATAACTTTATATAGCTTTGGTAACACTTGAAATAGTTGTATATAGCTATATAACGTTATATAGCTTTGGTAACCCTTTATATAACTTCATATAGCTTTGAAACAGTTTTTTAGCTTTATGTAGGTTTACATAGTTTGATAACAATTTGTATAGCTTGAGTAACACTTTATATTATTTTATATTGCAATGCTAACTCTTTACATAGCTTTATATAGCTTATATAGCATTGGAAACCCTTTATATAGCTCTATGTAGCTTTGGAAACCCTTTATAAGGCTCTATGTAGCTTTGGAAACCCTTTATATAGCTCTATGTAGCTTTGGTAACACTTTATAAGGCTCTATGTAGCTTTGGTAACACTTTATAAGGCTCTATGTAGCTTTGGTAACACTTTATAAGGCTCTATGTAGCTTTGGTAACACTTGATATTGCTTTATACAGCTTTATATAGCAATGGTCTCTCTTTATATGGCACTATGTAGCGTTGGTAACCATTTATATAGCTTTATATAGCTTTGCTAACACGTTACATAGATTTATATAGCATTGGTAAGTCTTTATATAGCTTTGGTAACACTACATAGATTTATATAGCTTTGATAGATTTATATAACACTTTATATATCTTTATACAGCTTTAAATAGCTTTCGGAAAATGTTATATAGCTTTACTTTATATAGCTTTATATAGCTTTACTTTAAATACAGTACCTTCAGGAGTTTGGACATTACTCCCAAGGATGAACCAGACTTGTGGAGGTCTACAAATATTTTTCTGATGTCTTGGCTGATTTCTTTTGATTTTCCCATGATGTCAAGCATAGAGACACTGAGTTTGAAGGTAGGCCTTGAAATACTTCCACAGGTACATCTCCATTTGACTCAAATGATGTCAATTAGCCTATCAGAAGCTACTAAAGCCATGACATAATTTTCTGGAATTTTCCAAGCTTTCCAATTTAAAGGCACAGTCAACTTAGTGTATTTAAACTTCTGACCCACTTGAATTGTCATACAGTGAACTATAAGTGAAATAATCTGTCTGTAAACAATTGTTGGAAACATTACTTGTGTCATGCACAAAGTAGATGTCCTAACCGACTTGCCAAAACTATAGTTTGTTAACAAGAAATTTGTGGAGTGGTTGAAAAACGAGTTTTAATGACTCTAAACTAAGTGTATGTTAACTTCTGACTTCAACTGTAGCTTTGGTTCACTTTATATATATATTAATATGCATTAACGAACTAACTATTTACAGTTACATTTGTAAATAATAATAATACAAATAACCGTTTTCTAAAGTGTTACCATAGCTTTTAAAGTCATTAGGAAACATTCCTAGATTTACCACTTGCTACAAGCGTTTGTCAAATCCTGACTTCCCATTCTACTGTAGAATAGCTGTGGTGTAGATGATATCGATGTGATGTGGGATGGTATATGTGTATGACACTTTAGGAAAAGGTCTATGGCAACACAGCAATGGCCAACCAATTCTGTGCTCTACAGAGTTGATGGGAATCAAAGATGTTGTCAGTGAATGAAAACCAGATCCTGTTTAACTTCCCTTTGGCTTTACAAATGAAATACAAAAACAAGCACATACCATAAAATCCTAGAGTTGTATCCCTAAATGTCACAATGTGATTCCACCTAAAACACCCAGGATGCATCCCAAATGGCACCTAATTCCCTATGTAGTGCACTACTTTAGACCAGAGCCCTATTCCCTATGTAGTGCACTACTTTAGACCAGAGCCCTATTCCCTATGTAGTGCACTACTTTAGACCAGAGCCTGTAGAGTGCTAGTTAATATAATAGGGTATGTTTAGGACACACAAGACATTTTATATGGTCTACATAGCAACCATAAAATATTTTTCTGGAGGGTCAAGCGTGGCAACAAAAGAGATTTCTGTTTGTTCATGGTGTTTCTAAGTTAATATCTACCCATAATGTGTTTGTACTTTACATCTCACAGTATTTAACATTTGCACTCCATTTTGTCGGTCAGGGCCCAGTGAGTATGTACAACAATTTCATTTGGCGCTATGGGGTTTTCTCACCATTTTAATGGGTTCAATTGAATCCACATCTCGATGGATATATACAGTACAGCGCCTTTTATTGATGCAGGCCCACGTTTAGTAGTTAAGTATTCTCTCGGTAAAGCTCTATCAATTTGGCTTTCAAGACGCTGAAGCCTTGGAGCTTCTGATGACCTGTGTGAAACCACTTCAGTCGTGGATGTAAAGAGAGTCTTCACACACACACACACACCCACACACACACACACACACACACACACACACACACACACACGCACACGCACGCACACACACACACACACACACACACACACACACACGCACGCACGCACACACACACACGCACACGCACACACGCACGTACACACGCACGCACACACACACACACCTGTAAAACACCCCCAATAACTTTCTACACCACTATTTAAAAAAGTAAAGTCCCAAATAAATGTTCAGAAGGATCAAACACTCAACAACGATAGTTTTACTGAAGGTACATTTTTTTTTAAATACAACTGTCATGATCGGTTGGTAAGAAGTTTGCTGAAGAACTACTCCCATATTGTGTTACTTTAGCCTGAGTCTCCATTGGGATTCAGTGACCAACTGTACAACATCATTAGCTAGCTATCTATGTTGCGTTCCAAATGGCACCCTTTTCCATACATAGTGCAGTACTTTTGACTAAAGCACACAGGTCAAAAGTACACAGCCAAATGGGCCAGTGTTTCCTAGTGTTGATTTTTCAGTGTAAGGTTTCTTACTGTCAGCTGTTACATTCAGTCTGTAAGTGTTCAAATTAACACTCTGTGTTGGTGTTAATAACCAGTGGTAAACCAAAACCCCGCCCACCATTAACATATTTCCCAGCATGCTTTCTAGCAGGTTCATTTTGTTTCAATTGTTTGTTTCAATATTTATGTTTTTGCATGTGCATTATTTGATTCGCTGATCTTATGTTACTCAAATGCATATAATATACATTTTTCTAAACTGAGTCAATCTGTTTCTTGGACTTTTGCACCTGTTGCTGAAATGGTTGTTCCATTTAAGATGGTTTAGGTAGTCTCATATCTTGCTTTTCCAAGCAGTGGTACTCAATGCAGGTTAAATATTTAAAATCGCTGGATTCCATTAGGAATTACACATCATGTGACTTGCAGGCCTGATGTGGCCTGTAAACTATGAGATTCAGATGACTATTTTAGGGTAAAACCAGGCCCTCAAAATAAAGCCTCATGAAATGCTTGTTGTATTGTGTAAAATAATACAATATTAATGATAACATATTCACTTAGGAGCTCACTTGGTGAAGGCAACAGGACTGAAAACAGATGAATGCAACAACCATGTCTCTGTCAATAACAAAAATAAAGTCATGAGTACTAACTCTACACTTCACTCGAAACGCCAGGCACTCTGGGAAATATCCAAATAAAGCTTTACACTAACAGTGTGATAATTGAATCCTGAAAATGTTGGACCCGTATGGACACTGGAACAGTGTTACATTTAAACTGCCTGTGTTGATTTAACACGGGATCCGTTTCTATGTAGTGCACTACATATGGAATGGGGGTGCCATTTGGGACTTAGACGACTATGCCATAATTAATAGATCTGACACCTGAAGAGAGTGGAGAGACAGTCACAGCCATCTATTTAGTAAAGACTACTTCTTCCCCTCAATAACTAACTGATCTGGCATCTGAAGAGAGAGAGAGAGAGTCACAGCCATCTATTTAGTAAAGACTACTTCTTCCCCTCAATAACTAACTGATCTGACACCTGAAGAGAGTGGAGAGACAGTCACATCCATCTATTTAGTAAAGACTACTTCTTCCCCTCAATAACTAACTGATCTGGCATCTGAAGAGAGAGAGAGAGAGTCACAGCCATCCACTTAGTAAAGACTACTTCTTCCCCTCAATAACTAACTGAGCATCATCACAGCCATCTATTTAGTAAAGACTACTTCTTCCCCTCAATAACTAACTGATCTGGCATCTGAAGAGAGAGAGGAAAGACAGTCACAGCCATCTATTTAGTAAAGACTACTTCTTCCCCTCAATAACTAACTGATCTGGCATCTGAAGAGAGAGAGAGAGAGTCACAGCCATCTATTTAGTAAAGACTACTTCTTCCCCTCAATAACTAACTGATCTGGCATCTGAAGAGAGAGAGAGAGAGTCACAGCCATCTATTTAGTAAAGACTACTTCTTCCCCTCAATAACTAACTGATCTGAAATATAAAGATAACAGTCCCCTCCCTCCCTCCCTCCACTCCTTTCCAAAATTATAACATTAAGTTGGAGCCCATTTAAATGAAATCAGAAAAGATAATGAAGGAGTCGTCTGCCCTGTGTTGAGGCTTGATGACTGAGGCCTGCTCTGCTGCTCTGCTCTACAGGACACTCATGGCCTGTGTCCTAAATGCACCCTATTCTCTATATCGTGCACTACTTTTGACCAGAGCCCTATGTGGTCTAGCGGTCAAAAGTAGTGCACTAAATAAGAAATAGGGTGCTGTATGAGATGCAACCGTGGACAACAGAGAGAGAAGAGAGAGGGCTGGTGGGCTGCTGGTGGTGGTGGGTCCCTATAAAGCATTGGGGGTAATAAGACTGATGAGGTCTTAGCTGGGTGATTTGACTCTGATGTGAATTAGAGTTAAAGGGAGCACCCCGCTGAGTGCGTACTTAAGACAATCTCTGTCATTTACTAACATACATTTATTGTTAATATGAATATCCCCAGGATCCATGCTAATAACTATAGCTAGCTCCAATGGTGTGTCTTTTAATGTCCCATTCCATGATTCCTTGCTCAATGTTTATCTCTTAGGAATTGCACAGTGGCACACAGAACAGCACACAGAGCTGATCTATTTAAATTCCCTTCCTGGGCTATTTACATTCAGAGTAATAGTGGGAAATAACAGGGCCCTACTAAACAATGTGCATTTCTATGTCTCCCCCACGAGCAGCTGCCATAACAAGGCCAATAGGCCATCACCCCCTTGATTGGAAACATAATACATGAATCATTGATCATAATCTGGACCCACACACAACATCATGGTGTGTTTACATCTCCCGCTTTAAATGTGACTTATTGTAAACAACAGCATTTCACCTGTGTTGTCATCGTTGCCCTATGAGTGTCAGTGTTGAGGGTGATGCTATACTGTTGGTGATTGAGGATCTAGCTGTTTTAATTGAGGTTTTACAGCATCCTGTGTAGCAAGCTTTCTTCTCCTTCTTTCTTGTCCAGGAATGCAGTAAATATATTATTGAATCACATCCTCTGGCCCTGTGTGCTCCCATTACTCAGGGAGTATAATCTCTAATGATAGGCTATCATCAACGTGGTGGGTCGAGCTGCACCATTGATTAGAATTCCTCCAAAACGCTTTTATGTTTATGAGAAATCATCCTAATAGCCCAGAGTCTGCATAGTTGGTTAGAACCCAGAGTCTGCATGGTGGGGTAGAACCCAGAGTCTGCATAGTGGATTAGAACCCAGAGTGTACATAGTGGATTAGAACCAAGAGTTTACATAGAGGATTAGAACCCAGAGTTTACATAGTGGATTAGAACCAAGAGTCTGCATAGTGGATTAGAACCCAGAGTGTACATAGTGGATTAGAACCAAGAGTTTACATAGTGGGGTAGAACCCAGAGTCTGCATAGTGGGGTAGAATCCAGAATCTGCATGGTGGGGTAGAACCCAGAGTTTGCATGGTGGGGTAGAACCCAGAGTCTTCATAGTGGGGTAGAACCCAGAGTCTGCATGGTGGGGTAGAACCTAGAGTCTGCATGGTGGGGTAGAACCCAGAGTCTGCATGGTGGGGTAGAACCCAGAGTTTGCATGGTGGGGTAGAACCCAGAGTCTGCATGGTGGGGTAGAACCCAGAGTCTGCATGGTGGGGTAGAATCTAGTCTGCATGTTGGGGTAGAACCAAGAGTCTGCATGGTGGGGTAGAACCCAGAGTCTGCATGGTGGGGTAGAACCCAGAGTCTGCATGGCGGGGTAGAATCTGGTCTGCATGGTGGGGTAGATTCTAGTCTGCATGGTGGGGTAGAACCCAGAGTCTGCATGGTGGGGTAGAACCAAGAGTCTGCATGGTGGGGTAGAACCCAGAGTCTGCATGGTGGGGTAGAACCCAGAGTCTACATGGTGGGGTAGAACCCAGAGTCTGCATGGTGGGGTAGAACCCAGAATCTGCATGGTGGGGTAGAACCCAGAGTCTACATGGTGGGGTAGAACCCAGAGTCTGCATGGTGTGGTAGAATCTAGAATCTATTTTTTATAAATGATCACATGTCTCTCTATTATGCTTGGGAATACTTGGGAACAGATTTCGTGAATTAAAGTCATTTGGAGCTGATTTCCTGGTGTTTTTACACTAGGGAATAAGGTGCCCTATGGTCTCCGGTCGAAAGTAGTTCACTATATAGGGAATATGAGCCATTTGGGACACATCCTATCTGTTTACTCAGAGTAAGTGTGTGCTTGTCTTCAGTTGGGAGAGGGGGGGGTTTGGCGGATATCCCTCTGAGGTAGGAATCCATCAACCGCGACAGGTCCATTACCCGTCAATATCAAACTAGTTCTGTCGTCAGACCACACTCTCTTGTGTCCCCATGTCCAAAACAGCAATGGAATATGACTAAGCCAACAAATGACTTGTTTCAACAGCTCCACATTTCTTATGTTTATCTGAACATAGAAAAACATAGAAAACTATGTTTATCTAAGGAAAGGTATATCATTGGCTGTTAACGCATTGTTGACTCTTATATAGTCAGAGGACTAACAATGCAACTATAGCCTTTCAATACAAAACTCTTATATAGTCAGAGGACTAACAATGCAACTATAGCCTTTCAAATACAAAACTCTTATATAGTCAGAGGACTAACAATGTGTAACGGTTTTCTTTAAGTGAAGTAGAGGCGGACCAAAATGCAGCGTGATTGTTCTTGTTCTTTAATTTATAAAGACACTACACATGAGATAACTAACAAAAACAACAAACGTGAGAAACCCTAAAACAGTCCCATCTGGTGCAAAACACAGCGACAGGAACAATCACCCACAAACACACAGTGAAACCCAGGCTACCTAAATATGGTTCCCAATCAGAGACAATGACTAACACCTGCCTCTGATTGAGAACCATATCAGGCCAGACATAGAAATAGACAAACAAGACATCCAACATAGAATGCCCACTCAGATCACACCCTGACCAACCAAAACATAGAAACATACAAAGCAAACTATGGTCAGGGTGTGACACAATGCAACTTTAGGCTGACAATACAAAACTCTTATATAGTCAGAGGACTAACAATGCAACTATAGTCTTACAATACAAAACTATTATATAGTCCGAGGACTAACAATGCAACTATAGGCTGACAATACAAAACTCTTATATAGTCAGAGGACTAACAATGCAACTATAGGCTGACAATACAAAACTCTTATATAGTCAGAGGACTAACAATGCAACTATAGGCTGACAATACAAAACTCCTGTAATGGGTTTGGTCACACTTTATTTTGATAGTCCCATCTAGATGACCTACAGATGGATAGTTCCATCTAGATGACCTACAGATGGATAGTTCCATGTAGATTACCTACAGATGGATAGTTCCATCTAGATGACCTACAGATGGATAGTTCCGTGTAGATGATCTACAGACGGATAGTTCCATATAGATGACCTACAGATGCTCATACTAGCTATTGATAAGCAATTGCTTGCAAAGGTTAAGGTTAGAGTTAGGGCTTGGATTCGTGTTAGGTTGAGGGTAAGGGCCAGGGTTAGGGTTGAGTTATGGTTATGGTTAGGGTTAAGGTTAGGGTTAGGGTTGAGTTATGGTTAGGGCTAGGGTTAGGGTTAGGGTTAGGGTTAGGGTTGAGTTATGGTTATGGTTAGGGTTAAGGTTAGGGTTAAGGTTAGGGTTGAGTTATGGTTAGGGCTAGGGCTAAGGTTAGGGTTAGGGTTAGGGTTAGGGTTAGGGCTAGGGTTGAGTTATGGTTAGGGCTAGGGTTAAGGGTTGAGTTAAGGTTAGGGTTAGGGTTAGGGTTAGGGTTGAGTTATGGTTAGGGTTAGGGTTAAGGTTAGGGTTAGGGCTAGGGTTGAGTTATGGTTAGGGTTAGGGTTGAGTTAGGGCTAGGGTTAAGGGTTGAGTTATGGTTAAGGTTAGGGTTAGGGTTAGGGTTGAGTTATGGTTAGGGTTAGGGTTAAGGTTAGGGTTAGGGCTAGGTTTGAGTTATGGTTAGGGTTAGGGTTGGGTTAGGGCTAGGGTTAAGGGTTGAGTTATGGTTAAGGTTAGGGTTAGGGTTAGGGTTAGGGTTGAGTTATGGTTAAGGTTAGGGTTAGGGTTAGGGTTGAGTTAAGGTTCGGGTTAGGGTTAGGGCTAGGGTTGAGTTATGGTTAGTGTTAAGGTTAAGGTTAGTGGATAGTTAGTTGGAATGTTGTTGCCAGTTACTGAAACTATCTACCAGCATCTACTTGGGACTATCCACATCAAATGCTACCATAAATTGAAAACATAACCACTTAGTCTACAACTCTGCTCGGCTACAGGCGTAAGAGTTTTGAATGAAGAAGAATGAATCCCCAAGATATTCATTCCAGAAGACTTGTGTTTGTTATTGTTTCATATGGGGAGAAAGGACCAGGGCTACTAAATCAGCTCCCACATGACCCTGTCTCTGTTTCTACCCTAGCTCCATCAAACACTTTTACTGAGTAACAAATGGCACCATATCCCCTATGTAGTGCACTATCCTATAGGCCTTGATCAAAGTAGTGCACTATATAGGGGAGTATGGTGCCGTTTGATACAGCCTGGCTATCTATCTTAACCTCTGATACAGCCTGGCTATCTATCTTAACCTCTGATACAGCCTGGCTATCTATCTTAACCTCTGATACAGCCTGGCTATCTATCTTAACCTCTGATACAGCCTGGCTATCTATCTTAACCTCTGATACAGTCTGGCTATCTATCTTAACCTCTGGTACAGTCTGGCTATCTATCTTAACCTCTGGTACAGTCTGGCTATCTATCTTAACCTCTGATACAGCCTGATACAGCTGGCTATCTATCTTAACCTCTGGTACAGCCTCTTAACCTCTGGTACAGTCTGGCTATCTATCTTAACCTCTGGTACAGCCTGGCTATCTATCTTAACCTCTGATACAGTCTGGCTATCTATCTTAACCTCTGATACAGTCTGGCTATCTATCTTAATCTATCTTAACCTCTGATACAGTCTGGCTATCTATCTTAACCTCTGATACAGCCTGGTCTATCTATCTTAAACAGTCTCTGGTACAGCCTGGCTATCTATCTTAATCTCTGATACAGTCTGGCTATCTATCTTAATCTCTGATACAGTCTGGCTATCTATCTTAACCTCTGATACAGTCTGGCTATCTATCTTAACCTCTGTACAGTATCTATCAGTCTGGCTATCTATCTTAACCTCTGGTACAGTCTGGCTATCTATCTTAACCTCTGATACAGTCTGGCTATCTATCTTAACCTCTACAGTCTGGCTATCTATCTTAACCTCTGATACAGTCTGGCTATCTACAGCCTGGCTATCTATCTTAACCTCTGGTACAGTCTGGCTATCTATCTGTACAGTCTGGCTATCTATCTTAACCTCTGGTACAGTCTGGCTATCTATTTTAACCTCTGGTACAGTCTGGCTATCTATCTTAACCTCTGATACAGTCTGGCTATCTATCTTAACCTCTGGTACAGCCTGGCTATCTATCTTAACCTCTGGTACAGTCTGGCCATCTATCTTAACCTCTGGTACAGTCTGGCTATCTATCTTAACCTCTGGTACAGCCTGGCTATCTATCTTAACCTCTCTTAGTCTGGCTATCTATCTTAACCTCTGGTACAGTCTGGCTATCTATCTTAACCTCTAACCAGTCTGGGTACAGTCTGGCTATCTATCTTAACCTCTGATACAGTCTGGCTATCTATCTTAACCTCTGGTACAGTCTGGCTATCTATCTTAACCTCTGATACAGTCTGGCTATCTATCTTAACCTCTGGTACAGTCTGGCTATCTATCTTAACCTCTGGTACAGTCTGGCTATCTATCTTAACCTCTGGTACAGTCTGGCTATCTATCTTAACCTCTGGTACAGTCTGGCTATCTATCTTAACCTCTGGTACAGTCTGGCTATCTATCTTAACCTCTGGTACAGTCTGGCTATCTATCTTAACCTCTGGTACAGTCTGGCTATCTATCTTAACCTCTGGTACAGTCTGGCTATCTATCTTAACCTCTGGTACAGTCTGGCTATCTATCTTAACCTCTGGTACAGCCTGGCTATCTATCTTAACCTCTGATACAGTCTGGCTATCTATCTTAACCTCTGATACAGTCTGGCTATCTATCTTAACCTCTGATACAGTCTGGCTATCTATCTTAACCTCTGATACAGTCTGGCTATCTATCTTAACCTCTGATACAGTCTGGCTATCTATCTTAACCTCTGATACAGTCTGGCTATCTATCATAACCTCTGATACAGTCTGGCTATCTATCTTAACCTCTGGTACAGTCTGGCTATCTATCTAACCTCTGATACAGTCTGGTAACCTCTGATACAGTCTGGCTATCTATCTTAACCTCTGGTACAGTCTGGCTATCTATCTTAACCTCTGGTACAGTCTGGCTATCTATCTTAACCTCTGGTACAGTCTGGCTATCTATCTTAACCTCTGGTACAGTCTGGCTATCTATCTTAACCTCTGGTACAGTCTGGCTATCTATCTTAACCTCTGATACAGTCTGGCTATCTATCTTAACCTCTGGTACAGTCTGGCTATCTATCTTAACCTCTGGTACAGTCTGGCTAATCTATCTTAACCTCTGGTACAGTCTGGCTATCTATTTTAACCTCTGGTACAGTCTGGCTATCTATCTATCTTAACCTCTGGTACAGTCTGGCTATCTATCTTAACCTCTGGTACTCTGGCTATCTATCATAACCTCTGATACAGTCTGGCTATCTATCTTAACCTCTGATACAGTCTGGCTATCTATCTTAACCTCTGGTACAGTCTGGCTATCTATCTTAACCTCTGGTACAGTCTGGCTATCTATCTTAACCTCTGGTACAGTCTGGCTATCTATCTTAACCTCTGGTACAGTCTGGCTATCTATCTTAACCTCTGGTACAGTCTGGCTATCTATCTTAACCTCTGGTACAGTCTGGCTATCTATCTTAACCTCTGGTACAGTCTGGCTATCTATCTTAACCTCTGGTACAGTCTGGCTATCTATCTTAACCTCTGGTACAGTCTGGCTATCTATCTTAACCTCTGGTACAGTCTGGCTATCTATCTTAACCTCTGGATCTACAGTCTGGCTATCTATCTAACTTAACCTCTGATACAGTCTGGCTATCTAACTAAACCTCTGGTACAGTCTGGCTATCTATCTTAACCTCTGATACAGTCTGGCTAACTATCTTAACCTCTGATACAGTCTGGCTATCTATCTTAACCTCTGATACAGTCTGGCTATCTATCATAATCTCTGATACAGTCTGGCTATCTATCTTAACCTCTGGTACATTCTGGCTATCTATCTAACCTCTGATACAGTCTGGCTATCTATCATAACCTCTGATACAGTCTGGCTATCTATCTTAACCTCTGGTACAGTCTGGCTATCTATCTTAACCTCTGATACAGTCTGGCTATCTATCTTAACCTCTGGTACAGTCTGGCTATCTATCTTAACCTCTGGTACAGTCTGGCTATCTATCTTAACCTCTGGTACAGTCTGGCTATCTATCTTAACCTCTGGTACAGTCTGGCTATCTATCTTAACCTCTGGTACAGTCTGGCTATCTATTTTAACCTCTGGTACAGTCTGGCTATCTATCTTAACCTCTGGTACAGTCTGGCTATCTATCTTAACCTCTGGTACAGTCTGGCTATCTATCTTAAACCTCTGGTACAGTCTGGCTATCTATCTTAACCTCTGGTACAGTCTGTCTGGCTATCTATCTATCTATCTTAACATCTGATACAGTCTGGCTATCTATCTTAACCTCTGATACAGTCTGGCTATCTATCTTAACCTCTGGTACAGTCTGGCTATCTATCTTAACCTCTGGTACAGTCTGGCTATCTATCTTAACCTCTGGTACAGTCTGGCTATCTATCTTAACCTCTGGTACAGCCTGACTATCTATCTTAACCTCTGATACAGCCTGGCTATCTATCTTAACCTCTGGTACAGTCTGGCTATCTATCTTAACCTCTGGTACAGGCTGGCTATCTATCTTAACCTCTGGTACAGTCTGGCTATCTATCTAAACCTCTGGTACAGCCTGGCTATCTATTTTAACCTCTGGTACAGTCTGGCTATCTATCTTAACCTCTGGTACAGCCTGGCTATCTATCTTAACCTCTGGTACAGTCTGGCTATCTATCTAAACCTCTGATACAGCCTGGCTATCTATCTTAACCTCTGGTACAGCCTGGCTATCTATCTTAACCTCTGGTACAGTCTGGCTATCTATCTTAACCTCTGGTACAGTCTGGCTATCTATCTTAACCTCTGGTACAGCCTGACTATCTATCTTAACCTCTGGTACAGTCTGGCTATCTATTTTAACCTCTGGTACAGTCTGGCTATCTATCATAATCTCTGATACAGCCTGGCTATCTATCATAATCTCTGATACAGTCTGGCTATCTATCTTAACCTCTGGTACAGCCTGGCTATCTATCTTAACAGTCTGGCTATCTATCATAATCTCTGATACAGCCTGACTATCTATCTTAACCTCTGATACAGCCTGGCTATCTATCTTAACCTCTGGTACAGTCTGGCTATCTATCTTAACCTCTGGTACAGTCTGGCTATCTATCTTAACCTCTGGTACAGCCTGACTATCTATCTTAACCTCTGATACAGCCTGGCTATCTATCTTAACCTCTGGTACAGTCTGGCTATCTATCTTAACCTCTGGTACAGGCTGGCTATCTATCTTAACCTCTGGTACAGTCTGGCTATCTATCTAAACCTCTGATACAGCCTGGCTATCTATTTTAACCTCTGGTACAGCCTGGCTATCTATCTTAACCTCTGGTACAGTCTGGCTATCTATCTTAACCTCTGGTACAGTCTGGCTATCTATTTTAACCTCTGGTACAGCCTGCTATCTATCTATCTTAACCTCTGGTACAGTCTGGCTATCTATTTTAACCTCTGGCTACAGTCTGGCTATCTCTAATACAGTCTGCTATCTATCTTAACCTCTGGTACAGCCTGGCTATCTATCATAATCTCTGATACAGTCTGGCTATCTATCTTAACCTCTGGTACAGTCTGGCTATCTATCATAATCTCTGATACAGCCTGGCTATCTATCATAATCTCTGATACAGTCTGGCTATCTATCTTAACCTCTGGTACAGCCTGGCTATCTATCTTAACAGTCTGGCTATCTATCATAATCTCTGATACAGTCTGGCTATCTATCTTAACCTCTGGTACAGTCTGGCTATCTATTTTAACCTCTTTCCAGCCTGGCTACAAATTGTGAGCACTGCTCATATGTTCTCCAAGAGACAGTCTGCTTAAATACAGGATTGGACATTTAAATGATTTCACTTGTGACAAGCCTGCTGTGACAGAATAACAAATTCTGCTGAACAAATAGGCTCTGGAGCCTGCCGGGGTCCCTGGAGTCAACCCTCCCTCAGCCTCCAGCCCTCCGGCTCTGTTTGGTAAGGGAAGCTTGTTTCAGTATGGCAGCACTTCTGGAAACATATTGGCCTTGTTACATTGAATGAAATGCTAATTCTGGATTTGGATTGTGTGAGTAAGGGGTGGGGGGGGGAGGGGTTGTGTGTGTGTGTGTGTGTGTGTGTGACAGGGGATACATTTATTCAGTACAGCTGTTAATCTCAGTTTGGGTCTCAAGTCAAATAGTCCTCATTAAGGATTTAAGACTAAAACATTATGTTTTATCTACCAGCTACTGTTGTCAGATTTTCACAGCCAAAAAAAGGTTTTACAAAACCAGAGAATCCAAAGGATGTCTAATGGCTGTCTGGTTTCTGTTATTTATTTAAATTAATTTTACCCCCTTTTTCCTCCCCAAATTCATGGTATCCAATTGTTAGTAGTTACTATCTTGTCTCATCGCTACAACTCCCGTACGGGCTCAGGAGAGACGAAGGTCGAAAGTCATGCATCCTCCGAAACACAACACCAACCAAGCCGCACTGCTTCTTAACACAGTGTGCATCCAACCCGGAAGCCAGCCGCACCAATGTGTCGGAGGAAACACCGTACACCTAGCGACCTTGGTTAGCGTGCACTGCACCCGGCCCGCCACAGGAGTCGCTGGTGCGTGATGAGACAAGGATATCCTTAACGGACAAGCCCTCCCTAACCTGGACGACGCTAGACCAATTGTGCGTCGCCCCACGGAACCTGGGCGCGAACCCAGGCTCTGTGGCACAGCTGGCGCTGCAGTGCAGTGCTCTAGACCACTGCGCCACCCGGGAGGCCCCCTGCTAGTTTTTTAAAGCTTAAAATTAATACAAAATATAATGTGAAGTGAGACATTAGAGTTTCATGGTGGCCTTAGCTCAATATTACTCAAGCTTTCTTATCCAGGGGGTGTGAACTCTTTGGTCTATCCTTTGATGGCTTGGTGGTGGCCAGGCTTAGCGAGGTGGGAGCTGTTTGTTTGGTACGGTAAGTTTATAATGCTACGATAAGCAATAGGCCAGCGGCATCTGTTTTCAAAAGACCAGCTTGGGCTGCAGCCTTTTTTAAACTGAACTTTTCTTTGTGGGTGGAATTGGACAAAAGCCTTGGATTGCATCCCAAACGGTGCCCTATTTCCTACATAGTGCAGTACCCTATGGGCCCTGATCAACAGTAGTGCACTACATAGTGAATAGGGAGCCATTTGGTACGCAGACATAGTTTCCTCTGTCCTGTCAAAGCTATTCTATAATCAGCAGAGCGTGTCCCTCCCCTCAAAGAGTAGGAAGACATTATTCAAGCTTCCTCCTTCTGATCTTGGGCCCACAACAAACCATGTAGTCCATGGCTGACTGGTTAAAGGGAAAGGAGAGGAGCACAATGTGCCCCTGTCACCAACGACCAACCAACGGCAGATACAGCCATAGAAATAGAATTACTAGAACACTCGGGAATCCCCCCATTCAAGTCAATGCTGCCATGATGGGTTACTATATTTCTCAGTTCATATTTTTACATTTAAAATAAAAAAGTAAAGTTACAGGCATAGAAATATAATTTCTAGACTTGGCGGAGTCCAGATTGAGATCAGTGAGGGTGGATGGGTGGATCTGAAGGGGTGGTTTCCGTTCTAGTAATTCTATTTGTATGGACACAGGGCTGGGGGGGGGGGTTCTGTATGAGTACAGCAGAAGCAGGCGACTGGTCTGACTGCCACTGTGGTCGCTGCATCACCACTGAACCCTATCAGCAACACAAAGGTTACATTCCAAATGACACCCTTGTTCACTGCGGTCTCTGTTCCTAAAGCAGGGCACCAAATAAGGAATAGGCTGCCATTTGGGACGTAGACACTGTAGAACCCACTTCCTATTATTTGTCTGTGATGTCAGAGGAGGAACTGATGATGTTTAGCTTGAAAATATCTATGTTTTTAAATAACTGAACTAACGACAGAACTCTCACTGTTGTGGCTTTATGCATTTTTTGTCAGTGTTTTTTGGGGGGAAACATTCAGATTGCTTTTGCATTAAGAACTAAAAGAGCATCTATACGTTTCCTCTCTCCCCCAAAACTGTATTTTTATGAACTAAGAAATATACTGGAGTCATGCACTGGAGTTGGATATATGATGTAAAATAAGGTCAGGAGGATAGGAGAGGGAGAGCAGAGAGAGAGAGAGAGAGGAGCTGGCTGCAACATGAGAGATCTATGATGTAAAATAAGGTCAGGAGGATAGGAGAGGGAGAGCAGAGAGAGAGAGAGAGGAGCTGGCTGCAACATGAGAGATCTATGATGTAAAATAAGGTCAGGAGGATAGGAGAGGGAGAGCAGAGAGAGAGAGAGAGGAGCTGGCTGCAACATGAGAGATCTATGATGTAAAATAAGGTCAGGAGGATAGGAGAGGGAGAGCAGAGAGAGAGAGAGAGGAGCTGGCTGCAACATGAGAGATCTATGATGTAAAATAAGGTCAGGAGGATAGGAGAGGGAGAGCAGAGAGAGAGAGAGGAGCTGGCTGCAACATGAGAGATCTATGATGTAAAATAAGGTCAGGAGGATAGGAGAGGGAGAGCAGAGAGAGAGAGAGAGAGGAGCTGGCTGCAACATGAGAGATCTATGATGTAAAATAAGGTCAGGAGGATAGGAGAGGGAGAGCAGAGAGAGAGAGAGAGAGGAGCTGGCTGCAACATGAGAGATCTATGATGTAAAATAAGGTCAGGAGGATAGGAGAGGGAGAGCAGAGAGAGAGAGAGGGGGAGCTGGCTGCAACATGAGAGATCTATGATGTAAAATAAGGTCAGGAGGATAGGAGAGAGAGAGAGAGAGGAGCTGGCTGCAACATGAGAGATCTATGATGTAAAATAAGGTCAGGAGGATAGGAGAGGGAGAGCAGAGAGAGAGAGAGGAGCTGGCTGCAACATGAGAGCCGCCCTGAGGCTAAAAAAGAAGAAGAAGAAGAAGTGGCCAAAAGGGACAAATTGTCTCCTAATAACAGAGGACTCTATTCCACTGGGGAACAATTAGATTGATAGCTTCCTCATCAAAGTAAAGAGCTGCTCACAAGCTGCTCCATTTCATCATAATACCCCTATCATGTTTGCCCCTGAGATATTCTCTTGGTCTGCTTCTTTATTTCTCTCTATGGCCATTGATTGAGGATCTATTTAAATGCACAGTAGGGGTTCTTGATTGTATGGGGAAGAGAGGCCAGCCTAATAGGGCTAAGTGGTAACAGGGGGGGGCAATGCCTCTGTCTGTCTTTGCTATGGGGCTCTTTATCTATTTAACATTCAATGGAGAACCCTGGGAGCATTGTCACTGTGTTTCTCAAATCAATGCTGATAGGTGATAACCTACAATACTGATCTAACATGGCATGGCAGAGCTGGCATCATTTCTGGGGGTCTTATTGTCATGTTTTTGACACCTGCATAACCTGCAAACCTTCTGTTAGAACTCTGAAAGAAATATACCTACAATTATTTTTGAGAAGCCAAATGTAATAATCTTACGACCCCCCCTAGACGTTGATACTTCTGTAAAATAACTGCTTTCTAGTCTGTCACTTAAAAAGGATTATTCTGAGCTCTTGATGTAAGCATCGTGTGGATTAGCCAACACTAACTGAAACTGTACAGTTTAAATCCATTTTCTCTGTCTGTCCCCCAGGAGGACAGAGGAGTTGAGATTATTGCCCTCCTCTTTCATTTAAATTCACCCTTTTATACAGTTTGTCAAACTGAGACCATCCAGCCAGTAAATGTTCTGGGTGAGTGTTGAATCTCTAAATTCCAGTCAGTCGTGGTGAATGAGCTTAACCAAAGCTGTGGGCATATTCTACTTTCCTGTGGTGACGGTGTTGATTAGATTTGGCTGTTTTGTGGCTTTTAGTTAAAGGACAATAAGGTTTATGGTACATTTTGCCCTTAATATATTTATTTTGCACCAAGTAATATGTAATTTTTTCTTAGTAAAACAATGAGAGATGCAACAGATGGGTAGTACAATATACTCATGTATACTCATGTTTACTCATGTATACTCATGTATTCTCATGTATACTCATGTTTACTCATGTATACTCATGTATACTCAAGTATACTCATGTTTACTCATTTATACTCATGTATACTCATGTTTACTCATGTATACTCATGTATTCTCATGTATACTCATGTATACTTATGTATACTCATGTTTAGTCATGTATACTCATGTATACTCATGTATACTCATGTATACTCATGTTTACTTATGTATACTCATGTATTCTCATGTATACTCATGTTTACTCATGTATACTCATGTATTCTCATGTATACTCATGTTTACTCATGTTTACTCATTTATACTCATGTATTCTCATGTATACTCATGTTTACTCATGTTTACTCATTTATACTCATGTATACTCATGTTTTGCTACTCTCTTGTTGGTGAAGGTGATTTGATGATAAAGTGTTCAACTTATTTAATATCTCTATAGATCTTGTTTGTGTTTTCTCCCAATGATGTTGAACACCATATTTAGACCTTCAGACCAGGATCAAACTCTACTGTCTGTACTGTCTGGACTGTCTGGACTGGTACTGTCTGTACTGTCTGTACTGTCTGGACTGTCTGTACTGTCTGTACTGTCTGTACTGTCTGTACTGTCTGTACTGTCTGTACTGTCTGGACTGTCTGTACTGTCTGTACTGTCTCTACTGTCTGTACTGTCTGGACTGTCTGTACTGTCTGTACTGTCTGGACTGTCTGTACTGTCTCTACTGTCTGGACTGTCTGGACTGTCTGTACTGTCTGGACTGTCTGGACTGTCTGTACTGTCTGTACTGTCTGTACTGTCTGGACTGTCTCGACTGTCTGTACTGTCTGTACTGTCTGGACTGTCTGTACTGTCTCTACTGTCTGTACTGTCTCTACTGTTTGGACTGTCTGTACTGTCTGTACTGTCTGGACTGTCTGTACTGTCTCTACTGTCTCTACTGTCTGTACTGTCTGTACTGTCTCTACTGTCTGGACTGTCTGGACTGTCTGTACTGTCTGTACTGTCTGTACTGTCTCGACTGTCTCTACTGTCTCTACTGTCTGTACTGTCTGTACTGTCTTGACTGTCTGGACTGTCTGTACTGTCTGTACTGTCTGTACTGTGTCGGTACTGTCTGTACTGTCTCTACTGTCTGGACTGTCTGGGCTGTCTGTACTGTCTGTACTGTCTGGACTGTCTCGACTGTCTCTACTGTCTGTACTGACTCTACTGTCTGTACTGTCTGTACTGTCTGGACTGTCTCGACTGTCTCTACTGTCTGTACTGACTCTACTGTCTGTACTGTCTGTACTGTCTCTACTGTCTCTACTGTCTCTACTGTCTCTACTGTCTGTACTGACTCTGGACTGTCTGTACTGTCTGGACTGTCTCGACTGTCTCTACTGTCTGTACTGACTCTACTGTCTGTACTGTCTGTACTGTCTCTACTGTCTCTACTGTCTCTACTGTCTCTACTGTCTGTACTGTCTGGACTGTCTGTACTGTCTCTACTGTCTGTACTGACTCTCTACTGTCTCTACTGTCTGGACTGTCTGTACTGTGTCGGTACTGTCTCTACTGTCTCTACTGTCTGTACTGTCTGGACTGTCTGTACTGTGTCGGTACTGTCTGTACTGACTCTACTGTCTGTACTGTCTCTACTGTCTGTACTGTCTCTACTGTCTGTACTGACTCTACTGTCTCTACTGTCTGTACTGTCTGTACAGTGTACCTACCTACCAATCTAACGTTGTTGTTTTTTTTTATTTGTGGGGAGTAGTGAATGAGTACACACTTCAGGGAGAATAGCAGGTTATTGGGTGGTATTCCCATTGCCTGTACAATGAACAGGAATCTAACATTATGTTCATCAAGGTCTCCAGCAGAGGTCCTCAGGTTTGAGTTCACCCTCTTCAGCATGGGTCAAAACATGTCTCATAAACCCATGTTTCTAGCTATTATTATCATCATCTATAATTGTTTATTATAATAATCTATAAAGTGGTAGATAAACATTAAATAATTACATGTCACAGTGTAACAAAAGATTTTTCTGAAAAAATTGCTGCTTCACAACTCCTTGGTTGGATGAGAAATGAAGTTAGATTTACACTGTTGTCTTTGTTGACTGTCTCTGTGTCTGTTTGTTCTGTGTTGGTAGCTACCTTCCATTTGATTTACTCTGTCCCATGCCCGACCACACCACCAACATATATCATTTCAAATATTTACCTCGTTCCCTCAGCTAATTTCAAAGGTTTATTTCCCGAAATGAATCCTCTTCATCAAATCCATTGATCCTTGCAAATCTGGGAGCAATATCAATGTTTGTATAATAAATTGACCTGTAATGTTAATTATGTTAAGGGAAATAGAAAAAGAGGGGGGTTTAAAAAAAAATGTCCATTAACATTTGTGCGTTGTGAGTTTGTGCTGTTAATTTAAAACATTTAAGTCTGGAAATGA
Organism: Oncorhynchus tshawytscha; assembly: GCF_018296145.1. Lineage (NCBI taxonomy): Eukaryota > Metazoa > Chordata > Actinopteri > Salmoniformes > Salmonidae > Oncorhynchus > Oncorhynchus tshawytscha. Next base: position 542,699 of record NW_024609824.1, read on the forward strand.
GCTTCTCCATCAAACGTCCCAGACCCATTTACATTTCTTGCATACAAGTCAATTTGTGGCTGCCCCGGCACATAAATCATTGCCAGTGGATTGCTGTGTCGGTACCTCAAGACATTACCCTGGCGCTGGGTACTTAAAAAAAAAAAATCCCATTTACAACTCCATTTGCACAAAAAAACAGTTTGCTTTTACTAGACCTTCACACTTCTCTCAGCAAAATGAAGATTAAACAGCAATGCTTTATAGAGTTTTACAGCAAGTAGGTGTGTTACAATGGTTTTCCATTCCCTTTTGTCTTCTCCTTTCCAGTGGTTATCTCATGTACTCCCAGCTCTGTGTCTGGAGAGCCCAATAAACAGGTATCATTATGGAAGTGGTCAGACTAATAAACAGGTATCATTATGGTAGTGTGGTTGGTCAGACTAATAAACAGGTATCATTATGGTAGTGTGGTTAGTCAGACTAATACACAGGTATCATTATGGTAGTGTGGTTGGTCAGACTAATAAACAGGTATCATTATGGTAGTGTGGTTGGTCAGACTAATAAACAGGTATCATTATGGTTGTGTGGTTGGTCAGACTAATAAACAGGTATCATTATGGTAGTGTGGTTGGTCAGACTAATAAACAGGTATCATTATGGTAGTGTGGTTGGTCAGACTAATAAACAGGTATCATTATGGTAGTGTGGTTGGTCAGACTAATAAACAGGTATCATTATGGTAGTGTGGTTGGTCAGACTAATAAACAGGTATCATTATGGTAGTGTGGTTGGTCAGACTAATAAACAGGTATCATTATGGTAGTGTGGTTGGTCAGACTAATAAACAGGTATCATTATGGTAGTGTGTCTGGAGAGCCCAATAAACAGGTATCATTATGGTAGTGTGTCTGGAGAGCCCAATAAACAGGTATCATTATGGTAGTGTGGTTGGTCAGACTAATAAACAGGTATCATTATGGTAGTGTGTCTGGAGAGCCCAATAAACAGGTATCATTATGGTAGTGTGGTTGGTCAGACTAATAAACAGGTATCATTATGGTAGTGTGGTTGGTCAGACTAATACACAGGTATCATTATGGTAGTGTGGTTGGTCAGACTAATACACAGGTATCATTATGGTAGTGTGGTTGGTCAGACTAATAAACAGGTATCATTATGGTAGTGTGGTTGGTCAGACTAATAAACAGGTATCATTATGGTAGTGTGGTTGGTCAGACTAATAAACAGGTATCATTATGGTAGTGTGGTTGGTCAGACTAATAAACAGGTATCATTATGGTAGTGTGGTTGGTCAGACTAATAAACAGGTATCATTATGGTAGTGTGGTTGGTCAGACTAATAAACAGGTATCAGTATGTTAGTGTGGTTTGAAAACGCCTCCAATGCTACACTGCATAGTACATATGAACATTTCTTATTTTGGTGGTCAAGAAATAGAGACATAAATGCAAAAAAATAGTATTATTCTTATTATGATTATTATGAAAAGTATTGTTGTCGCTATTATTGTTATTATTATTAGTAGTAGTAGCATTAGTAGTGCTATTGGTAGTAGAGGTAGTAATAGCAGTAGTAGCAATAGTAGTAGTAGTATTGTTATTAGTATTATTTTTAGCAGTACAGTAGTCATAGTAGTAATAGTAGTATTATTGTTATTATTATTATTTTTAGCAGTATAGTAGTAGTAGTCAGACTAATAGTAGTAGTAGTAGTAGTAGTGTAGTTGGTCAGACTAATACACAGGTATTTAGTAGTAGTGTAGGTTGGTCAGACTATTATTATTTTTAGGTATCAGTATGGTAGTGTGGTTAGTAGTAGTAGACTAGTAAGTACACAGTCAGTATCATTAGTTGTGGTAGTAGTGTGGTTGGTTCAGACTAATACACAGGTATCATTATGGTAGTGTGGTTGGTTCAGACTAATAGTAACAGGTATCATTAGTAGTAGTAGTAGTAGTAGTAGTACAGTATCATCATAGTAGTAGTAGGTTTAGTAGTATAACAGTATCATTATAGTAGTGTGGTTGGTCAGACTAATAGGTTTACAGTAATATCAGTAGTAATAGTAGTAGTAGGTTGTAGTCAGTACTAGTACACAGTATATGGTAGTGTGGTTGGTCAGAGTAATAATAGTAACAGGTATCATTATGGTAGTGTGGTTGGTTAGACTAATAATAGTATCATTATAGTAGTAGTAGTGTGGTTGGTATTATTTCTAATACACAGGTATCATTATGGTAGTAGTAGTGGTTAGTAGTAGACTAATACACAGGTTCATTATGGTAGTGTGGTTGGTCAGACTAATGTATCATTATTATTATTTCAGCAGTACAGTATCAGTAGTAGTAGGTTAGTCAGTACTAATAGTAGTAGTAGTATCATTATGATTATTATGGTTGGTCAGACTAATATTATTAGTAGGTATCATTAGTAGTGTGGTTGGTTAGACTAATAATACACAGGTATCAATAGTAGTAGTAGTATTGTGGTTAGTATTATTTTTAGCAGTGTAGTCATAGTAGTAATACAGGTTATTATTATTATGTTAGTGTGGTTGGTAGACTAATAAACAGTAGTATCAGTTGTAGTGGTAGTAGTAGTAGTTTTAGACTAATACACAGGTATCATTATATTAGTGTGGTTGGTCAGACTAATACACAGGTATCATTATGGTAGTGTGGTTGGTCAGACTAATACACAGGTATCATTATGGTAGTGTGGTTAGTAGACTATTGTTCATTATTAGTTTTTCAGACTAATAAACAGGTATCATTATGTAGTAGTAGTGGTTGGTCAGACTAATAAACAGGTATCATTATGTAGTAGTGTAGTAGTTGTTTAGTCAGTACTAGTATAAAACAGCAGTAGTCAGTATAGTAGTAGTAGCAGGTTTAGTCAGTAATAATAGTAAAATAGTAGTAATGTTAGTAGTAGCCTCCAATGCTACAGCATAGTACATATGTTCTTATTTTAGTGGTTCAAGAAGTAGAGACATAAATGCAAAAAAATAGTATTATTCTTATTAGGATTATTATGTAAAAGTATTGTTAGTAGTGTTGTTATTATTATTGTTATTATTATTAGTAGTAGTAGTAGTAGTAGTAGTAGTGCTATAGTAGTAGTAGTAGGTTTAGTAGTAATAGCAGTAGTAGCAATAGTAGTAGTAGTATTGTTATTATTATTATTTTTAGCAGTACAGTAGTAGTCATAGTAGTATTAGTAGTATTATTGTTATTATTATTATTTTTAGCAGTATAGTAGTAGGGGTAGTAGTAGTAGTAGTAGTAGTAGTAGTAGTAGTAGTAGTAGTAGTAGTTTTAGTAGTAGTAGTAGTAGTAGTAGTAGTAGTAGTAGTAGTAGTAGTAGTAGTAGTAGTAGTAGTAGTAGTAGTAGTAGTAGTAGTAGTAGTAGTTGTTGTTATTATTATTATTTTTAGCAGTACAGTTGAAGTAGTAGTAGTAGTAGTAGTAGGTTTAATAGTAGTAATAGTAGTAATAGTAGTAGTAGTAGTAGTAGTAGTAGTAGTAGCAGGTTTAGTAGTAGTAGTAGTAGTAGTAGTAATAGTAGTAATAGTAGTAGTAGTAGTAGTAGTTATTATTATTATTTCTAGCAGTACAGTAGTAGTAGTAGTAGTAGTAGTAGTAATAGTAGTGGTAGTAGTAGTAGTAATAGTAATAGTAGTAGTAGTAGTAGGTTTAGTAGTAGTAATAGTAGTAATAGTAGTGGTAGTAGTAGTAGTGTTATTATTATTATTTCTAGCAGTACAGTATTAGTACAGTAATAGTGACAGTGGCTCTCTTCATCTCCTCAAAACTAACAACACCTTGCTGTAGAGAAATAGCAATAAACCCACACATAGTGGGTCTGTTTGCAGTGCTCAAACTCACCATCAATAATGGCCTGATAAAAGAGATGCTATCTGGTCGGGCGGAAAGCAGTGGTCAGTAAAATAGGTACAATATTGTGTCAGGTATCAGGACATAATTGATGACCCCTTTCACGCGGATCTCAAACGGGGCATTGGGAAATCATTTTCAATCTTTGGCTTAGCGGAAGAAACAAATGCTTCTGGCTTGCTTTGTCAATTCTCACTCCTTAGGGTCAAACAAACTGCTTTTCCAGGGCTAGGCTTAGAGGCTGGTGTACAGGCAGCCAAGCTGAAAATGTCCCCTGTCCTCCACAAAATGATGCAATGTAGCATTTCATATACCAACAGTTTGTTATTTGTCATTGACAAAGTTATAATAGGAGAAGCCTTCATATTCATTGACCAGGTGACCCTTCCAATCCCAAAGCCTCCAGTCCCATCCTAGCAGTAGAGAGTAGTCCCAAATCACACTATATTCCCCTAAATAGTGCACTACTTTTGACCAGATCCCCATTGGTCCTGGTCAAAGGTAGTGCACTATAAAGGGAAGAGGGTGCCATTTGGGACGCACACCCAGGAGTCCCTGAGCCATGTTCCAGCACTTCTCACATTAATGTTGTGGGGACACAATTTATTAAAGCAGAGAGAGAAGGAAGACAGAGTGTAAAAAAGGGGAAGTGGGATCAAGTACAAGAACAGGAAGCAGGGTGGTATGTGGGTTTATGGCCTGCTGAACACAACACACACAGGGACAGGTTTACTGAAGATTTTAGAACCATTTACTAAAGATTTACTCAAGATTTACTTAAGATTTAATTAAGATTTATTGAAGATTTACAGATAATTTCCTAAAGAGTTACTGAATATTTTCTAACATTTACTATAGATTTACTGAACATTTCCTAAAGATTTCCTAAAGATATAGGTATAGGTATAGGCTAAAACTCCAAAACAAACTGTATTCATTTTACCTTAATGTTTTGTTATTTATCTTAACCCTTAGTTGACCCTTTTGATCTGTCGCCAATGTTACATTTACAACACCACCTCCAAAAGGATTATGGGTACATAGGTTGCTTTTGATCTGTCGCCAATGTTACATTTACAACACCACCTCCAAAAGGATTATGGGTAAATAGGTTGCTTTTGTAAACAGCAAAAAACTTTGGAATACAGCGTTTTTTATGCAAAACGATATTAATTTCCTGTTTTTTTAAAAACAGTCCCAAATTTAGGTGCAAACGCTTAATTAATCTGTCCTACACCGTCTTCTGTCTGCCCTGACAGCTGGGGGGGGGAAAGGAGGCTGGAGAAATGTGATGATTCTCTTGTGACCTTAAGGCCAATTAGTGTTCTCATGGCACCTTATTTGATTTTAGTTAGTGTTAGCTAGTTGTCTACTCAGCAACTGCCTGACTGATTAGTTGAACACGGGCTCAATTCTGACAATCCAAGAGCATCACGGACAAAGGGAACTATGGGAAGAAATATTCCCAAAGCCCCGAGTCGAGACAAAGGAGAGATATAGAGAGTGACGTAATGAGCACAACTTAAAAGTGAGAACATAAGAAAACTAACATCTGTTTTTAAATTAATTTGGAATAATTAAGGAGAATATAGCAGGACTGAGGCATTGAAATAAACAGCTTTCTGTGTGATCACATTTTTCTAATGTCACTCACAACCAACGGCTGACATTAAATCTAACAGGAAATTACAATAGTCATAAAACCAAAGCATAATCAAGTGAAGATATCATGAACTAACGGGATTAAGATGAAATCGTTTTTGAACCAGGATTATCCTCATAAACTCTGACAGAGGTACCTAACAATGACCTGCTGTATTTAAAAACCTCTTAACACAACCACCACAGCCCTTCTTATTCACTGGGGGAGTTTCCCACAAGCATTAAGATAATCGTTCGTCCATTGACTACAATGGATTCAAGATGATTTTTATAGCTAAAGATAATCTTTATGTTTTTGGGGAAAGTCACCTCATTCTAGTTACACAAAAATGTCTGTCATAATGATTTATTACTTGTAATTACAAGCCAATAAAATACCTTTCCTTTCACAAAACTTCTCAAAACATCTTGTCCTCTCTCCTTCTCCTCCTAGGTTCCCAGCGCGGCGACCGGGATTGGGAATGCTTTCAATTTCCTCTGCCTCCTACCGCCTGGAGCCTAGCTGCTTGTCAGTGTCCATAGGGGGGGAAAGGACCAGGACCTGCCACGCGTATGGGAGCCCCACATCTCACAGCCAGCCTCTGTCTCTGGGTGTGTCCCAACTGGCACCCTATTCCCTATATAGTGCACTACATTTGATCAAACGGAGTGCACTATTTAGGGAATAGGGTGCTATTTGTAACACAGTCATTGTGTCCACAGGCCTCCTGCCTGTCCCGAGCCTGCCTCCTCCTGTCTCCTCCTGCCTCTATGAAACCAACAGTTTATTCTCTAGCAGCAGGGCCTGGAGCAAGCTCCGAGGGGGAGCATTGTACGGCATTACCAAGACAATGGTGCCATATGGGGAACAGAAGGATCTCCTGCTCAGACTATTCAGCGCGGAAAGACTGCGGAGCAAACGCCAATCCACGTAAGCATGGCAGCGGTCACTTCAAGGTTACACTTTTTAGCATAACAACTGAATGAAAAAGTGAAAAGTCATTTTATTCCCATTTAGGGCTATTATTGGCGTGGAGCGGGTTGGAGGAAAGGGGGGGGGGTGTGTTGGTCCTTAACAATACGAGTCACAGTCAACAGACTGGCTGGGGCTCACAGAGGGAGTGATAATGGGGTTGTATCATGTTCATCAAATCTACATCCAGTCAAAGGGAGTGCCACGCTGGTTTGTGTATGTTGACTCTGGTTCACACAGTGATTGTGTCTACATTATTGTAAACGTAGGTCAGCAATGCATAAAGGGATAATTGATATTTAAACACCAATATATCTATTTTTTTTATTCTAAAAATAAAATGTGTGTGTGTGTTTTTTAATTTTTTTTATCTTGTTGACAAATCCTAAAGATAGAATATCTATTTTATTTATTTTCCATAAGGTTACAAAAATAGGCTTTGGACTGTGACGTCACATCCAAGTCAAGACGGCAATACGATCCAATAATAAATGTCTGAACATCTTGGTGTTGATTGGAGCGTCACAGATCTTAAGATGGTACATTTCAGATCCAATCCATTCGTGGAGTATGGTGTCTTCACACACAGCCAGCAAAGCAGGGAATGTCATATGGTGAAGTGTTGCTTGATCTGCAGCAACTAAATCATTGCCAAGAGACGTTTTGGAGTGGATGCACTTAACACAGACTCTTCAGTCTGAACTGCAGAATACCTGACAGACAGACACTATGTTAACGTGTCAATAATCACTTCACTCTTATAACTTGAACAACATACCAGCAAATCTAGCACAAATTGTGTTTAATATATTGTTCTAATATTAAATGGTAAGTGTGTGTACTTTTCTTAAAGACCTTTTTAAAAAATATATAGTTTAAGAAAAAAATCACTGCACTTGAAATGATTATTGGTTCCAATGGTGTCAATCATTATTGTTCCATCTGCATGTAATGAATTGATTATGCTCATAATCTACCTCATAATGGCTTAAGGACACCAAAGAGTCCTCTAAAGAAGATGAGAACCTATTGATCCACAAGATAAATGCTCTTTGGAATGTTAATAGTCTAATGTGCTTTAATGATTTCTCTCTGCATTTTCTCCCCCCGCCAAGGACAGGATCATTTACACTTAACGGGGCTATTCAAAGCAGCAGCTAGAGCAACTGGATGTTTCCTGTATATAAATGTAGGGCTGTAGAGTCCAAGGCCTAGAGTTGTTGATCAGGCTAACCATTAGTTTGTCTTTATTTGCTTTCTTCCAAGGCAATTATAATGGATTCACGATTTTGTTAGAGGATAGGGAGGAATAACATTAGCTGGCAGTCTCCATTTTGAGAATGGACTACCCAGGCCTAATAAACAGTATGAATGGACTACCCAGGCCTAGTAAACAGTATGAATGGACTACCCAGGCCTAATAAACAGTATGAATGGACTACCCAGGCCTAATAAACAGTATGAATGGACTACCCAGGCCTAGTAAACAGTATGAATAGACTACCCAGGCCTAATAAACAGTATGAATGGACTATCCAGGCCTAGTAAACAGTATGAATGGACTATCCAGGTCTAGTAAACAGTATGAATGGACTACCCAGGCCTAATAAACAGTATGAATGGACTATCCAGGCCTAGTAAACAGTATGAATGGACTATCCAGGTCTAGTAAACAGTATGAATGGACTACCCAGGCCTAGTAAACAGTCTGAATGGACTACCCAGGTCTAGTAAACAGTCTGAATGGACTACCCAGGTCTAGTAAACAGTCTGAATGGACTACCCAGGTCTAGTAAACAGTCTGAATGGACTACCCAGGTCTAGTAAACAGTATGAATGGACTACCCAGGCCTAGTAAACAGTCTGAATGGACTACCCAGGCCCAGGTCTAGTAAACAGTCTGAATGGACTACCCAGGCCTAGTAAACAGTATGAATGGACTATCCAAATCAAATCATATCACATTTTATTGGTCACATACACTTGGTTAGCAGATGTTATTGCGAGTGTAGCGTAATGCTTGTGCTTCTAGTTCCGACAGTGCAGTAATATCTAACAAGTAATCTAACAATTCCCCATCAACTACCTAATACACAGAAACCTAAAGGAATGGAATAAGAATATATATATAAATATATATAGATGAACGATGGCTGAGCGGCATGGGCAAGGTGCAATAGATGCTATAAAGTGCAATATGTACATATGAGATAAGTAATGTAAGATATGTTAAAATCATTAAAGTGTCATTGTTTAAAGTGACTAGTGATCCATTTATTAAAGTGGCTAGTGATTTGAGTCTCTATGTAGGCAGCAGCCTCTCTGAGTTAGCGATTGCTGTTTAGCAGTCTGATGGCCTTGAGATAAAAGCTGTTTTTCAGTCTCTCGGTCCCAGTTTTGATCTATCTGTACGCCTTCTGGATGGTAGCGGGGTGAACAGGCAACGGCTCGCGTGGTTGTTGTCCTTGATGATCTTTTTGGCCTTCCTGTGACATCGGGTGCTGTAGGTGTCCTGGAGGGCAGGTAGTTTGCCCCCGGAGATGCGTTGTGCAGACCTCACTACCCTCTGGAGAGCCTGTGGTTGAGGGCAGTGCAGTTGCCGTACCAGGTGGTGATACAGCCCGACAGGATGCTCTCGATTGTGCATCTGTAAAAGTTTGTCAGGGTTTTAGGTGACAAGACAAATTTCTTCAGCCTCCTTAGGTTGAAGAGGCGCTGTTGCGCCTTTTTCACCACATTGTCTGTGTGGGTTGACCATTTCAGTTTAGTCTGTGATGTATATGCCCAGGAACTTAAAACATAACACCTTCTCTAATACAGGCCTAGTAAACAGTATGAATGGACTACCCAGGCCTAGTACACAGTCTGAATGGACTATCCAGGTGTAGTAAACAGTATGAATGGACTACCCAGGTGTAGTAAACAGTATGAATGGACTACCCAGGTGTAATAAACAGTGTAATAACCCTTTAAGGCCTTAACTTCCTCACAGTGACAGTAATGCTGTTGAAGATCCCAAGGTCTGCTAAGGTCACTGGTAAATGATGACTTCATTCTCTACCAAATAAACAATACAAGCACACACAACAGTCACCACATTAGGCCACAGAACTACATTAGGCCACAGAAACACATTAGGCCGCAGAACTACATTAGGCCATAGAACCACATTAGGCCACAGAACCACATTAGGTCACAGAACTAGTAAAACAAAAACACTTATTAGCCAACTTTTTGTCCTATGTTATATGTGAAAATATAATGCTAATTTACATGCACAACATCATGAAGAGCAGGTCATTGCCTTGTGCATGTCTATACTGTAATACTGTCTGGGGTTAGTTATTTGCTGAATTTTATGTTATCCTTGACTTTTAGAATTCCATCTCTCACCCTGTGGGGAATTTTAATCTCGGACAAAGGCATTGTGGTATGACAAACCAGAGACGTAATGCGCCTCTTTTAAATGTTTATGTCTTGTGAGGTATTGCTTTAGTAGTTTCTAGGAAATAAATGACATTGCCTTTCCTTCTCCAGGAGATGAAAAGCATCTCTTTAACATGCTCAGTGTTCGCTGTCTGAGCCACATCTGCCCGTTGACAAACAGCTAAGGAGTGAACCTGAGTCTATGTTCCCTTTACTGGCAATTTTTACATTTTATCATTGAAGTCAATGAGCCAATCTGCAATTTACGCCGCCGAGAGCGGGATGAGTGTATTCAGGACCCGGTCACACACCCAATCTCCTACTAAAGAGCAGCGATAATGTAATAATGCCTCACTGCTGTGCCAGTCTGTAATGGTGCTGAACATCTCCCATTCATCCAACACTACCTGATCATTGCTTTAACAGAATAATACATTACCAGTCGGCGCTCTGGAAATAGCTGTAAACCGCCAACTTTATCTTGGGGGGGAAATGCATGCGGGCGGAACTCCTTTTTACCTTACGAAACGACGTCCCAGTTTCTCACGTCGGTAATAAAACGACGCCGCTATCTGGATGAAATGGAAAAGAGATTGAAACTCTTTTGCCCCTGACAAATGGCCGATGCTTTAGACACTTAAGAGAGAGGTGATACTATGGCACCTCATATACATACAGCCGTCGTGGCCACAATACGCTAATCAGTGTTATCCACTTAGATGGAAAAATAAAACATGTAGAGGAGAATGTCCTACATTCCTCTTTTCAAATGTACGATAGAGTCTATCGATCTGGTCTTTCACAGTATGTTCTAACCCAGTCAATGTGGCCCCTCCTTGACTGATGACACTGAAGCCCTCTGTCAATAATTACCTTCGTAAATGGGCCTAAATGGGCCAAGAAAGGCCAATGTTGTGACTGCTCACCCTATAGACATTACATCCTGAAATATATGATTACAAACACCTTTAACCATTGTGTGTGTGTGTGTGTGTGTGTGTGTGTGTGTGTGTGTGTGTGTGTGTGTGTGTGCGTGCGTGCGTGCGTGCGTGCGTGCGTGCGTGCGTGCGTGCGTGCGTGCGTGCGTGCGTGCGTGCGTGTGTGTGTGCGTGCGTGCGTGTGTGTGCGTGCGTGTGTGTGTGTGTGTATCTGTGTATCTGTGCAGGTGTTAGTGTACAAGTAACCCATTAATATAGATTAGGGTTAAGGTTAATGTTTCCTAAATCACATACTGAGATGCATAGACATGAAGAACACAATCAATAGAAATGTAATGATATGGATGCACAGGCTGTATAAAGGGTAAAGAAGTGCTCTGTAAAAGAGGCCCGTATAGGGGACAGAGAGAGACTGAAGGATGGATCAGAATATGGGACAGAGAGAGACTGAAGGATGGATCAGAATATGGGATAGAGAGAGACTGAAGGATGGATCAGAATATGGGACAGAGAGAGACTGAAGGATGGATCAGAATATGGGACAGAGAGAGACTGAAGGATGGATCAGAATATGGGACAGAGATAGGATGGACAGAGAGAGACTGAAGGATGGATCAGAATATGGGACAGAGAGAGACTGAAGGATGGATCAGAATATGGGACAGAGAGAGAGAGAGACTGAAGGATGGATCAGAATATGGGACAGAGAGAGACTGAAGGATGGATCAGAATATGGGACAGAGAGAGACTGAAGGATGGATCAGAATATGGGACAGAGAGAGACTGAAGATGGATGAAGGGGACAGAATATGGGACAGAGAGAGACTGAAGGATGGATATGGGACAGAATATGGGACAGAGAGAGACTGAAGGATGGATCAGAATATGGGACAGAGAGAGACTGAAGGATGGATCAGAATATGGGACAGAGAGAGACTGAAGGATGGATCAGAATATGGGACAGAGAGAGACTGAAGGATGGATCAGAATATGGGACAGAGAGAGACTGAATGGGACAGAGAGAGACTGGGATGGATCAGAATATGGGACAGAGAGAGAGAGGATGGACAGAAGGATGGATCAGAATATGGGACAGAGAGAGACTGAAGGATGGATCAGAATATGGGACAGAGAGAGACTGAAGGATGGATCAGAATATGAAGGATGGACAGAATAGAGAGAGACTGAAGGATGGATCAGAATATGGGACAGAGAGAGACTGAAGACTGAAGGATGGATCAGAATATGGGACAGAGAGAGACTGAAGGATGGATCAGAATATGGGACAGAGAGAGACTGAAGGATGGGATGGGACAGAGACTGAAGGATTGGGACAGAGAGAGACTGAAGGATGGACTGAAGGATGGATGGGACAGAGAGAGAGAGGATATGGGACAGAGAGAGACTGAAGGATGGATCAGAATATGGGACAGAGAGAGACTGAAGGATGGATCAGAATATGGGATAGAGAGAGACTGAAGGATGGATCAGAATATGGGACAGAGAGAGACTGAAGGATGGATGAATATGGGACAGAGAGAGACTGAAGGATGGATCAGAATATGGGACAGAGAGAGACTGAAGGATGGATCAGAATATGGGACAGATGGATCAGAATATGGGACAGAGAAGGATGGATCAGAATATGGAAGGATGGATCAGAATATGGGAGAGACTGAAGGATGGATCAGAATATGGGACAGAGAGAGACTGAAGGATGGATCAGAATGAAGGATGGGACAGAGAGAGACTGAAGGATGGATCAGAATATGGGACAGAGAGAGACTGAAGGATGGATCAGAATATGAAGGATGGATCAGAATAGAGAGAGACTGAAGGATGGATCAGAATATGGGACAGAGAGAGACTGAAGGATGGATCAGAATATGGGACAGAGAGAGACTGAAGGATGGATCAGAATATGGGACAGAGAGAGAGAGAGACTGAAGGATGGATCAGAATATGGGACTGAAGAGAGAGACTGAAGGATGGATCAGAATATGGGACAGAGAGAGACTGAAGGATGGATCAGAATATGGGACAGAGAGAGACTGAAGGATGGATCAGAATATGGGACAGAGAGAGACTGAAGGATGGATCAGAATATGGGACAGAGAGAGACTGAAGGATGGATGAATATGGGACAGAGAGAATATGGGACAGAGAGAGACTGAAGGATGGATCAGAATATGGGACAGAGAGAGACTGAAGGATGGATCAGAATATGGGACAGAGAGAGACTGAAGGATGGATCAGAATATGGGATCAGAATATGGGACCAGAGAGAGATGAAGGATGGATCAAGAGACTGAAGGATGGATCAGAATATGGGACAGAGAGAGACTGAAGGATGGATCAGAATATGGGACAGAGAGAGACTGAAGGATGGATCAGAATATGGGACAGAGAGAGACTGAAGGATGGACCAGTATGGACAGAGAGAGACTGAAGGACAGAAACTGAAGGAGGGGACAGAAACAGGGGACAGGGACAAGGGGACAGAGACAGGGGACAGAACCATGGGACAGGGGACAGAGACAGGGGACAGGGGACAGAGACAGACATAGACAGGGGACAGAGACAGACATAGACAGGGGACAGAGACAGGGGACAGAGACAGGGGACAGAACCATGGGACAGGGATGGACAGGGACAGAGACAGGATGGGGACAGGGACAGTGACAGACAGAGACAGGGGACAGACACAGGGGACAGAGACAGGTGACAGGGGACAGAGACAGGGGACAGAGACAGGGACAGAGACAGGGAGACAGGGGACAGGAGACAGGAGACAGGGACAGGGGACAGGACAGGGACAGAGACAGGGACAGGGACATGGATCAGGGGACAGAGACAGGGAACAGGGGGACAGAGACAGGGGACAGAGACAGGGGACAGGGGACAGGGGACAGGGGACAGACAGGGGGGACAGAGACAGGGGACAGATGGGACAGGGGGACAGAGACAGGGGACAGGGACAGAGACAGAGAGGGGACAGAGGGGACAGAGACAGGGACAGAGACAGGGGACAGAGACAGGGGGGACAGACAGGGGACAGACAGGGGACAGGGGACAGAGACAGGGGACAGAGACAGGGGACAGGGGGGGACAGGGGGACAGAGACAGGGGACAGGGACAGAGACAGGGGACAGACAGGGGACAGGGGACAGGGAACAGAGACAGGGGAACAGAGACAGGGAACAGAGACAGGGGACAGAGGACATGGGACAGAGACAGGGAACAGAGACAGGGAGACAGAGGGGACAGGGGGACAGGGGACAGAGACAGGGGACAGGGGACAGAGACAGGGAACAGAGACAGGGGACAGGGGACAGAGACAGGACAGGGGACAGGGGAGACAGGGGACAGGTCCTGGAAGGTGACATCCTCTATGAACCTTTTATCAGGTCATTTTCTACATCAATGTCACATTTAATAACAAGTGTAATCAAAGGAATTATGCTAATCTAATTTGATGCCTCCTGCATTATGCAAATCATCTGCAAATATAATGAGTCATGACACCTGACCAGGACAGAATAAAGGATGGCTGGTTTATCATGGTTTAGTAGTGAGGATGTCTTCTGTGTGCTGACACTGTTGTGTCTTAAAGGGGTAGAGAGAGACAGAGGTGAGAGGGAAACTATGCAGAGAGGAGGAAATGGCATCACTTAGTGAAATAGCTGTGTGTTAGATAATGCATATGTTTATTATTAATACTGTATAGTCATGTGAAGTTTGTGTATGATGCTTAGTCATAAACTGTTATGAAGGCTTACAATGCATTATGACATGACATAAGACACTATAATAAATTCGTAATGCATCACTTCACAGAAAACGCATCACAGAAAAAAACGGTATTGTCCCTTTATCTTACAACCATTGTGGGAAAGAAGACATTTTCTATGTGTTGTTTTGAATAGTAATATGATGTGTGTGTGTGTGTGTGTGTGTGTGTGTGTGTGTGTGTGTGTGTGCGTGTGTGACAATGTCTACATAATGTTACGTGGGTCTTCTAATAACCAGTGTAAAAAGAAAAGCAGTCAACTGGTTCCAACAGCATCACCAAATGCTACAGCAGTCAACTGGTTCCAACAGCATCACCAAATGCTACTGCAGTCAACTGGTTCCAACAGCATCACCAAATGCTACAGCAGTCAACTGGTTCCAACAGCATCACCAAATGCTACAGCAGTCAACTGGTTCCAACAGCATCACCAAATGCTACAGCAGTCAACTGGTTCCAACAGCATCACCAAATGCTACAGCAGTCAACTGGTTCCAACAGCATCACCAAATGCTACAGCAGTCAACTGGTTCCAACAGCATCACCAAATGCTACAGCAGTCAACTGGTTCCAACAGCATCACCAAATGCTACAGCAGTCAACTGGTTCCAACAGCATCACCAAATGCTACAGCAGTCAACTGGTTCCAACAGCATCACCAAATGCTACAGCAGTCAACTGGTTCCAACAGCATCACCAAATGCTACAGCAGTCAACTGGTTCCAACAGCATCACCAAATGCTACAGCAGTCAACTGGTTCCAACAGCATCACCAAATGCTACAGCAGTCAACTGGTTCCAACAGCATCACCAAATGCTACAGCAGTCAACTGGTTCACCAAATGCTACAGCAGTCAACAGCATCACCAAATGCTACAGCAGTCAACTGGCTGCATCACCAAATCACAGGCTGTCCATTTGACTTGGTGAAATAAGATGACATGAGATTCATTTTAAAAGTGGAGAGAAGGAAATAAGAATACTCACACACACAGACATAGGGCTCTGGTCAAAAATAGTGCACTATATAGGGAATAGGGTGCCATTTGGGACCATTCTCTATGTGGTCTGTGTGTCTGGCCCCTCTGTAGTCTGACAGACAGAGCCGGTACACCCTTAATGATGTTGGACCAATCAAGGTTAATTACACTTGTTAAATGAGGTTAATGATTATCCAGCATGTATGGTGATCATCCCTGGTCCTGTGTACTGTACATGCTGAGTGTATTACAGACACAGGCCCTTTTCAAAATGTCTGCTCTGGTCTACGTGAATGGGGCCAATGGCGATGGCTTGAAGTGGCCCCTTTACCTCGCAACAACCCGACTGCTAGTTCATGTCTAGTTCAATTGTTATTCATTAACAACTGTCATTTATACTTCTCTAAGTTACGCAATGGACTCAAGTCAGGTTGTTTTAATGTTAAAGGGGCAATATGGTATTCAAACCACAACAACAAAGCCGTCACGCCGTCACTTTCTCGGTCTCTCACAAGGACTGGATGCTAAAATTCATTGGGACTGAAATAGTCACCACCTTGTGCTAAAGAGGCCTTTATTAGGGCTTCCACAGCTCCTGGAGTTAAAATGAGGTTCGATCTCCCCCTGAGGTAGCCGGCAGCCCATCAAGAGGTGGGAAGGTTAGTTAGTCATCATGGCCATCTAGACCCTGGCCTGTCTGAGAAACACTGCCAGAATCAATGGTAATGATGCTGCCATCTGCAAGGTGGCGGTGCTGTGTTGACACCTGCTTACTTACAGAGTGAAGGGAGTAACCGGGCCTGTCCAAAATGGTACCCTTTTCCCTACGTAGCGCACTACTTTTGACTAGGGCCTCGTTGAGTTTAGTCAAATTCTTCAAAAGTAGTGCACCGTATAGGGAGTTGGGTGCCATATGGGACGCACACAGCCACTGACAGAAAACTTCAATCAGGTCAGGAAACAAGCCTCAGAACACGTCTGAAAGTCCAATGGTTTGTGACTGAAGAATTGACATGGAGGTGCAGAGCTCTACTGCTGTTGATTATTGGGGCCAGAATGAAAGAGCTTGTGTTGTGCTGGCTGGTCTGCATGCACAGTGAAGGAAGAGGACAACCCCAGTGAGATACAATCAGATATCCCACCGCTGACACCAAATGTCATACAGTCACTTAAAAAGTCAGAAACCAGAGGAAGCTTGTGGGTGAAATGGGATTTACTTATTCCAATTTATAATCTTAAAACGGCAATCAGCAGTTGAAACAATAACAAAGAGGTCTCCCCACCACTGTTTTGGTAAAAAGGGAAGGGGATGGTGAAGTAAACATTTAACCAACTCTCAAAATCAAAGACAGAGCTATGGATGCAAGGACTGGCCATCCATGATATCAACACTATAGTACTAACCAAGGACTGGCCATCCATGATATCAACAGTATAGTACTAACCAAGGACTGGCCATCCATGATATCAACACTATAGTACTAACCAAGGACTGGCCATCCATGACATCAACAGTATAGTACTAACCAAGGACTGGCCATCCATGATATCAACAGTATAGTACTAACCAAGGACTGGCCATCCATGATATCAACAGTATAGTACTAACCAAGGACTGGCCATCCATCATATCAACAGTATAGTACTAACCAAGGACTGGCCATCCATGATATCAACAGTATAGTACTAACCAAGGACTGGCCATCCATGATATCAACAGTATAGTACTAACCAAGGACTGGCCATCCATCACATCAACAGTATAGTACTAACCAAGGACTGGCCATCCATGATATCAACAGTATAGTACTAACCAAGGACTGGCCATCCATTATATCAACACTATAGTCTAACCAAGGACTGGCCATCCATGATATCAACACTATAGTACTAACCAAGGACTGGCCATCCATGATATCAACAGTATAGTACTAACCAAGGACTGGCCATCCATGATATCAACACTATAGTACTAACCAAGGACTGGCCATCCATGATATCAACACTATAGTACTAACCAGGACTGGCCATCCATGATATCAACACTATAGTACTAACCAAGGACTGGCCATCCATGATATCAACAGTATAGTACTAACCAAGGACTGGCCATCCATGATATCAACAGTATAGTACTAACCAAGGACTGGCCATCCATCACATCAACAGTATAGTACTAACCAAGGACTGGCCATCCATGATATCAACAGTATAGTACTAACCAAGGACTGGCCATCCATGATATCAACAGTATAGTACTAACCAAGGACTGGCCATCCATGATATCAACAGTATAGTACTAACCAAGGACTGGCCATCCATGATATCAACAGTATAGTAAACCAAGGACTGGCCATCCATGATATCAACAGTATAGTACTAACCAAGGACTGGCCATCCATGATATCAACAGTTTAGTACTAACCAAGGACTGGCTATCCATGATATCAACACTATAGTACTAACCAAGGACTGGCCATCCAAATATCAACAGTATAGTACTAACCAAGGACTGGCCATCCATGATATCAACAGTATAGTACTAACCAAGGACTGGCCATCCATGATATCAACAGTATAGTACTAACCAAGGACTGGCCATCCATGATATCAACAGTATAGTACTAACCAAGGACTGGCCATCCATGATATCAACAGTATAGTACTAACCAAGGACTGGCCATCCATGATATCAACAGTATAGTACTAACCAAGGACTGGCCATCCATGATATCAACACTATAGTACTAACCAAGGACTGGCCATCCATGATATCAACACTATAGTACTAACCAAGGACTGGCCATCCATGATATCAACACTATAGTACTAACCAAGGACTGGCCATCCATGATATCAAAACAATAGTTTTAACCATGTCTTGACACTTAACAGTGCTGGTTTACATTTACATTGTTTACAAACTGAGTAAAACATGCTTATATTCTGGGTTTTGATGGGGTACGACAGTTGAACTAAGCTCATGAGGCATTTATAATTTATATTCTTCAAGAATCAATGGGTACATATCATTCATTTCATTAAAGTCCAAAAAATGGATGTAGCAGCTGCTGCTTGGCTGTAGCCCTTTCCTGCAGTCGAATGACAAGAAGCTCCCTCTAGTGGCCTCATGGGTGGAATGTGATTCATATTTGGTGTAATTTCATAATTAATCAACATTCTTTTTTTTAAACACTGAAAATCCAGTATTACTATATCAAACAGTATTGTTATATTTCAGTCTTCTGTGATGTACATAAAGTGTAATATTGGGATGCAAACTCAAAATGTAATCCATTTAAACTCTATATCTGACATGGTACAGGTGTCAGATATAGGTGTCAGATATAGGTCAGATATAGGTGTGGTACAGGTGTCTTCTTTTTTTATTATGTGTGAGGTGTATACTTTTGTTTCAAAGTAGATTTCTTTAAGACTACCCAGAAACACCCTGTGACCCTGATTTAGCTCACTGCAGTAAAATGTTTTCAGTGAGACTTTTATCTGGCCACAACACCACTGCTAACCATAGTACAATTCTACTCATTGTGAGGTGGTAAGGTGAAGACCCGAATAACTGTAGATGATGCTTAAAGTTGACCTTCCTTCTCCCTCTACTGCTTGGCTATAGCTTCTACACAGCCAACAGACAATTCATTACCAAACACAGTACCATTTAAATGAAAAACGTGTCTTATGTTATTGGAGGATATCTTGTAACAAGGGGAAACAAATCCTCTTTTAAATGTAAATCTCATTCATATATCATTCTCTGACCTCATGTCCTAGTTGCTACTTCCTGCTAGTCCATCGGTTTGTCTGACTGATTCCAGCGCCTATCGCAGGGAGGAAAGTTAGATGTATTACATTTGGTTGTCTGCTTGCTGCGGGAAGAAAATCCATGGTGGAGCGTCCTGCGGCTGCTGGGGAACCTTTATTGACATATCAGACGGGACACTGCAGGAGAAATTGGCCTCATTTGTTTCTCATGTCCCTTTAATGGCAGATCTCTTTCAGGGGGCAAAGCATTGACAGGCCTCGGGTCACGCTGAGCAAACACCGCAAACCCGTACTATTGGCTTCCTCTTCAACAATACTCTGCCTAATGTTGCTGGTCAGGTCAAGCCTCCGAAGTTGAGAGGATCCCCCTGAAATTATTCATCAAGCTTAGCTGACTGATTGTCTTTGCGTGATAAATAGTCTGAGAACGGACGGTGTTACCGTAGCTACGGGGTTATTTATCACACCTTGGCTGGTGATTGGTTTCTAGGAGGGTAAAGATAGTCCGTCTGTGTTCACAAACTGAGAAGGAATGTGGGAACATTTTCAACGATACAAAACGCAGGACACTTCATCCTGTGGATCCTGTACTATATCCTGTACTATATCCTGTACTATATCCTGTACTATATACTGTACTATATCCTGTACTATATCCTGTACTATATCCTGTACTATATACTGTACTATATCCTGTACTATATCCTGTACTATATCCTGTACTATATCCTGTACTATATCCTGTACTATATCCTGTACTATATCCTGTACTATATCCTGTACTATATCCTGTACTATATCCTGTACTATATCCTGTACTATATCCTGTACTATATCCTGTACTATATCCTGTACTATATCCTGTACTATAACAAAATCAAATCTTCCTCGATTCAAATGTCTATAAATTGACCACCAAAACCAAAAAAAGGCTAATACACAGCAAGGTGGAAACACAAAGTTTACGATAGATCATGATTGGAGATCCCCATCACAGGTCCACGTGTGTATATGCGCATGATACTAGGAGTCAGAATTCTAGCCTCCTCTAGCCATAGCTGCAGCATTGATAGGTTTGCATTAAGTATGCAGCGCATAACGTCAAATGTTTTCTTTTTTTTCTATAAATATCACGGAAAACAAGGTCTCGGATAGATATTCTCCAGTCGCATTCAGAGACGATACAATGGCGGCATATGTTGAGGTGGATTGAGTCCTCGGGCTCCAATCTGGTGCTCTTCTCCCTCGGACTTAGAAGATAAATTAGGTGGGCTATTTTTCCATTATGTTAATCAAAACACATCACCATGTGTGTTACTATTATTAGATGGTAACAGAAGATGTCCTGGTTCTCGATGTTAAATTGTAATACCAGCAGAACCTTAATTGGTCACAAATAACACGTCTGTTTTTTTTTAGGATACTACTCAAAGATAATTATTTCAACAGCTGGCCTGTTTTTATGTGTCCTTGTTAACATGGTATATATTTTCTATGTGAGTGTCAATTGCCGTTGCAATATGTTATAGCCGTAATTTGTGTTGACGATGAAACTGTGAAGTAGATTAAATAAACTGCAGAAAACATACGTGGATGACATAAATGACATATCCAAAGTCACCAGGAATACTGTACTACAGAACAACAACAGAATCAACAACAACAATACCGTTAGGTGAACACAATTGTAGTCTACGGCAGATAGCATCAATCCATTTCCTTTGGCCCGAGATAAATCCGTCACGGTAGCCGTAAAGGAGGCTGAACCCAGCAGGTAAAACAAAACAAACGAACTAAAAGTGAGACGATCAACTACTTAAAACTGTCTGAGAATGTGTGTTGGTCGTTCCCTCTCCAGAGATGCTAATTGTTTTGAGATACACAAAAGGGTTTCAGGCAAGGTACCATCCTAAATACCAAGGTTGCACTTCCTAAAATCTCTTTGACTGGAGCTAGTGCTAGATGATTAGAGGGGGCTTGAGGGGGCTGCAGAGGGCTGCAGAGAGGGCTATTTGGCCCAACAATGTCATTGTTATGCCCATAGTCTTCTCAATTAGCAGCCTGGTGCTAAAACATCCCTGGTCCTGGCAGTGACATCAGTGGTAATGTGAGCCACAGAGGACTGCTCATAAACACCAGCGCTTACCCACTGATACTCACGACTGCTGACCACTTTGTTTGTCTGTCATTACCTTTCTACTGTTACACTGTTCAACATGGCCCCAGAGGTTGGATCATTTGCTAGAATAAATGTTGCTATCTAGAACCAGAAAGCATCTAATGGCTCACTTTATATAAAGGCTACCATCCCACTACTAGTTATAAAACAGTCAGTACTACATTAGCCACAACTGTTCAACACTAGCCTCTAACAATTTAAAGTTGTAGACATCTTCCACCAACACTAAAATGCAAGTCACACAATATTTTGTGAAAAATGTCACTTTCTAGTTAGCAGAACATTCCTACAGTCGTATAACCTCGTTACTGACCCTCTGTAGGACAGTCAGTCAGTCGTATGACCTCATTACTGACCCTCTGTAGGACAGTCAGTCAGTCTTATAACCTCGTTACTGACCCTCTGTAGGACAGTCAGTCAGTCTTATGACCTCGTTACTAACCCTCTGTAGGACAGTCAGTCTTATGACCTCGTTACTAACCCTCTGTAGGACAGTCAGTCTTATGACCTCGTTACTGACCCTCTGTAGGACAGTCAGTCGTATGACCTCGTTACTGACCCTCTGTAGGACAGTCAGTCAGTCTTATGACCTCGTTACTAACCCTCTGTAGGACAGTCAGTCTTATGACCTCGTTACTGACCCTCTGTAGGACAGTCAGTCATATGAACTCGTTACTGACCCTCTGTAGGACAGTCAGTCAGTCTTATGACCTTGTTACTGACCCTCTGTAGGACAGTCAGTCTTATGACCTCGTTACTGACCCTCTGTAGGACAGTCAGTCAGTCGTATGATCTCGTTACTGACCCTCTGTAGGACAGTCAGTCTTATAACCTCGTTACTGACCCTCTGTAGGACAGTCAGTCAGTCGTATGACCTCGTTACTGACCCTCTGTAGGACAGTCAGTCAGTCGTATGACCTCGTTACTGACCCTCTGTAGGACAGTCAGTCAGTCGTATGACCTCGTTACTGACCCTCTGTAGGACAGTCAGTCTTATGACCTCGTTACTGACCCTCTGTAGGACAGTCAGTCTTATGACCTCGTTACTGACCCTCTGTAGGACAGTCAGTCTTATGACCTCGTTACTGACCCTCTGTAGGACAGTCAGTCAGTCTTATGACCTCGTTACTAACCCTCTGTAGGAAAGTCAGTCTTATGACCTCGTTACTGACCCTCTGTAGGACAGTCAGTCATATGAACTCGTTACTGACCCTCTGTAGGACAGTCAGTCAGTCTTATGACCTTGTTACTGACCCTCTGTAGGACAGTCAGTCTTATGACCTCGTTACTGACCCTCTGTAGGACAGTCAGTCAGTCGTATGATCTCGTTACTGACCCTCTGTAGGACAGTCAGTCTTATAACCTCGTTACTGACCCTCTGTAGGACAGTCAGTCATGTCTACTGATGACCTCAGTCTTATTACTGACCCTCTGTAGGACAGTCAGTCAGTCGTATGACCTCGTTACTGACCCTCTGTAGGACAGTCAGTCTTATGACCTCATTACTGACCCTCTGTAGGACAGTCAGTCTTATGACCTTGTTACTGACCCTCTGTAGGACAGTCAGTCGTATGACCTCGTTACTGACCCTCTGTAGGACAGTCAGTCAGTCTTATGACCTCGTTACTGGCCCTCTGTAGGACAGTCTGTCGTATGACCTCGTTACTGACCCTCTGTAGGACAGTCAGTCTTATGACCTCGTTACTGACCCTCTGTAGGACAGTCAGTCAGTCTTATGACCTCGTTACTGACCCTCTGTAGGACAGTCAGTCGTATGACCTCGTTACTGACCCTCTGTAGGACAGTCAGTCAGTCTTATGACCTCGTAACTGACCCCCTGTAGGACAGTCAGTCAGGCTTATGACCTTGTAACTAACCCTCTGTAGGACAGTCTGTCAGTCGTATGACCTCGTTACTGACCCTCTGTAGGACAGTCAGTCTTATGACCTCATTACTGACCCTCTGTAGGACAGTCAGTCTTATGACCTTGTAACTGACCCTCTGTAGGACAGTCTGTCAGTCGTATGACCTCGTTACTGACCCCCTGTAGGACAGTCAGTCTTATGACCTCATTACTGACCCTCTGTAGGACAGTCAGTCTTATGACCTCGTTACTGACCCTCTGTAGGACAGTCAGTCAGTCGTATGACCTCATTACTGACCCTCTGTAGGACAGTCAGTCAGGCTTATGACCTCGTTACTGACACTCTGTAGGACAGTCAGTCAGTCTTATGACCTCGTAACTGACCCTCTGTAGGACAGTCAGACGTATGACCTCGTTACTGACCCTCTGTAGGACAGTCAGGCTTATGACCTCGTTACTGACCCTCTGTAGGACAGTCAGTCAGGCTTATGACCTCGTTACTGACCCTCTGTAGGACAGTCTGTCTTATAACCTCGTTACTGACTCTGTGTAGGACAGTCAGTCTTATGACCTCGTTACTGACCCTCTGTAGGACAGTCTGTCAGTCTCATTTATATTCTATATCACATTCCCTCAACTATATCTACCAATAAGAATCCAAGAAAAAGGTCCAGGTCCAACTCTCCAACCTTCCAACTATCCAACCCTCCAACTCTCCAACCCAACAACTCTCCAACCCTCCAATCCTCCAACCCAACAACAGCTCTTGGTGCACCTCCAACCCTCCAACCCAACCACAGCTCTTGGTGCACCTCCAACCCTCCAACTCTCCAACCCTCCAACCCAACAACAGCTCTTGGTGCACCTCCAACCCTCCAACCCAACCACAGCTCTTGGTGCACCTTCAACCCTCCAACCCAACAACAGCTTTTGGTGCACCTCCAAACCTCCAACCCTCCAACTCTCCAACCCAACCACAGCTCTTGGTGCACCTCCAACCCTCCAACTCTCCAACCCTCCAACTCTCCAACCCAACCACAGCTCTTGGTGCACCTCCAACCCTCCAACCCAACAACTCTCCAAACCAACAACAGTTCTTGGTGCACCTCCAACCCTCCAGCTCAACCACAGCTCTTGGTGCACCTCCAACCCTCCAACCCAACAACCACTCTTGGTGCACCTCCAACCCTCCAACTCTCCAACCCAACCACAGCTCTTGGTGCACCTCCAACCCTTCAACTCTCCAACTCAACCACAGCTCTTGATGCACCTCCAACCCTCCAGCCCAACAACAGCTCTTGGTGCACCTCCAACCCTCCAACTCTCCAA
>NW_024609824.1:572500-607500 GCF_018296145.1 Oncorhynchus tshawytscha
ACCAAATCATAGCTATATAAAACCATATAGATTATTTCAAAGAGACATCAAAATGAAACACAACCTAAAGTTAGTACCCAGGGGTAGTGGAGGAGGACCTAAAGTTAGTATCCAGGGGTAGTGGAGGAGGACCTAAAGTTAGTATCCAGGGGTAGTGGAGGAGGACCTAAAGTTAGTACCCAGGGGTAGTGGAGGAGGACCTAAAGTTAGTACCCAGGGGTAGTGGAGGAGGACCTAAAGTTAGTATCCAGGGGTAGTGGAGGAGGACCTAAAGTTAGTATCCAGGGGTAGTGGAGGAGGACCTAAAGTTAGTACCCAGGGGTAGTGGAGGAGGACCTAAAGTTAGTACCCAGGGGTAGTGGAGGAGGACCTAAAGTTAGTACAGGGGTAGTGGAGGAGGACCTAAAGTTAGTACCCAGGGGTAGTGGAGGAGGAGGACCTAAAGTTAGTACCCAGGGGTAGTGGAGGAGGACCTAAAGTTAGTATACAGGGGTAGTGGAGGAGGACCTAAAGTTAGTACCCAGGGGTAGTGGAGGAGGAGGACCTAAAGTTAGTACCCAGGGGTAGTGGAGGAGGACCTAAAGTTAGTACCCAGGGGTAGTGGAGGAGGACCTAAAGTTAGTACCCAGGGGTAGTGGAGGAGGAGGACCTAAAGTTAGTACCCAGGGGTAGTGGAGGAGGACCTAAAGTTAGTACCCAGGGGTAGTGGAGGAGGACCTAAAGTTAGTACCCAGGGGTAGTGGAGGAGGACCTAAAGTTAGTACCCAGGGGTAGTGGAGGAGGACCTAAAGTTAGTACCCAGGGGTAGTGGAGGAGGAGGACCTAAAGTTAGTACCCAGGGGTAGTGGAGGAGGGTTAGTACCCAGGGGTAGTGGAGGAGGACCTAAAGTTAGTACCCAGGGGTAGTGGAGGAGGACCTAAAGTTAGTACCCAGGGGTTAGTTAGTACCAGGGGTAGTGGAGGAGGACCTAAAGTTAGTACCCAGGGGTAGTGGAGGAGGAGGACCTAAAGTTAGTACCCAGGGGTAGTGGAGGAGGACCTAAAGTTAGTATCCAGGGGTAGTGGAGGAGGACCTAAAGTTAGTATCCAGGGGTAGTGGAGGAGGACCTAAAGTTAGTACCCAGGGGTAGTGGAGGAGGACCTAAAGTTAGTATCCAGGGGTAGTGGAGGAGGACCTAAAGTTAGTATCCAGGGGTAGTGGAGGAGGACCTAAAGTTAGTATCCAGGGGTAGTGGAGGAGGACCTAAAGTTAGTATCCAGGGGTAGTGGAGGAGGACCTAAAGTTAGTATCCAGGGGTAGTGGAGGAGGACCTAAAGTTAGTATCCAGGGGTAGTGGAGGAGGACCTAAAGTTAGTACCCAGGGGTAGTGGAGGAGGACCTAAAGTTAGTATCCAGGGGTAGTGGAGGAGGACCTAAAGTTAGTACCCAGGGGTAGTGGAGGAGGACCTAAAGTTAGTACCCAGGGGTAGTGGAGGAGGACCTAAAGTTAGTATACAGGGGTAGTGGAGGAGGACCTAAAGTTAGTACCCAGGGGTAGTGGAGGAGGACCTAAAGTTAGTACCCAGGGGTAGTGGAGGAGGACCTAAAGTTAGTACCCAGGGGTAGTGGAGGAGGAGGACCTAAAGTTAGTACCCAGGGGTAGTGGAGGAGGAGGACCTAAAGTTAGTACCCAGGGGTAGTGGAGGAGGAGGACCTAAAGTTAGTACCCAGGGGTAGTGGAGGAGGAGGACCTAAAGTTAGTACCCAGGGGCAGAGGAGGAGGAGGACCTAAAGTTAGTACCCAGGGGTAGTGGAGGAGGAGGAACTAAAGTTAGTACCCAGGGGTAGTGGAGGAGGACCTAAAGTTAGTACCCAGGGGTAGTGGTTGAGGAGGACCTAAAGTTAGGACCCAGAGGTAGAGGAGGAGGAGGACCTAAAGTTAGTACCCAGGGGTAGTGGAGGAGGAGGACCTAAAGTTAGTATCCAGGGGTAGTGGAGGAGGAGGACCAAAAGTTAGTACCCAGGGGTAGAGGAGGAGGAACTAAAGTTAGTACCCAGGGGTAGTGGAAGAGGACCTAAAGTTAGTATCCAGGGGTAGTGGAGGAGGACCTAAAGTTAGTATCCAGGGGTAGTGGAGGAGGACCTAAAGTTAGTACCCAGGGTAGTGGAGGAGGACCTAAAGTTAGTACCCAGGGGTTGTTGAGGAGGACCTAAAGTTAGGACCCAGAGGTAAAGTTAGAGGGGAGTGGAGGAGGACCTAAAGTTAGTACCCAGGGGTAGTGGAGGAGGAGGACCTAAAGTTAGTATCCAGGGGTAGTGGAGGAGGAGGACCTAAAGTTAGTATCCAGGGGTAGTGGAGGAGGACCTAAAGTTAGTATCCAGGGGTAGTGGAGGAGGACCTAAAGTTAGTATCCAGGGGTAGTGGAGGAGGACCTAAAGTTAGTATCCAGGGGTAGTGGAGGAGGACCTAAAGTTAGTATCCAGGGGTAGTGGAGGAGGACCTAAAGTTAGTATCCAGGGGTAGTGGAGGAGGACCTAAAGTTAGTATCCAGGGGTAGTGGAGGAGGACCTAAAGTTAGTATCCAGGGGTAGTGGAGGAGGACCTAAAGTTAGTACCCAGGGGTAGTGGAGGAGGACCTAAAGTTAGTACCCAGGGGTAGTGGAGGAGGACCTAAAGTTAGTATCCAGGGGTAGTGGAGGAGGACCTAAAGTTAGTATCCAGGGGTAGTGGAGGAGGACCTAAAGTTAGTACCCAGGGGTAGTGGAGGAGGACCTAAAGTTAGTACCCAGGGGTAGTGGAGGAGGACCTAAAGTTAGTAGTGGAAGAGGACCCAGGGGTAGTGGAGGAGGACCTAAAGTTAGTACCCAGGGGTAGTGGAGGAGGACCTAAAGTTAGTATCCAGGGGTAGTGGAGGAGGACCTAAAGTTAGTATCCAGGGGTAGTGGAGGAGGACCTAAAGTTAGTATCCAGGGGTAGTGGAGGAGGACCTAAAGTTAGTATCCAGGGGTAGTGGAGGAGGACCTAAAGTTAGTACCCAGGGGTAGTGGAGGAGGACCTAAAGTTAGTACCCAGGGGTAGTGGAGGAGGACCTAAAGTTAGTATCCAGGGGTAGTGGAGGAGGACCTAAAGTTAGTATCCAGGGGTAGTGGAGGAGGACCTAAAGTTAGTACCCAGGGGTAGTGGAGGAGGACCTAAAGTTAGTACCCAGGGGTAGTGGAGGAGGACCTAAAGTTAGTATACAGGGGTAGTGGAGGAGGACCTAAAGTTAGTACCCAGGGGTAGTGGAGGAGGACCTAAAGTTAGTACCCAGGGGTAGTGGAGGAGGAGGACCTAAAGTTAGTACCCAGGGGTAGTGGAGGAGGAGGACCTAAAGTTAGTACCCAGGGGGGGCAGAGGAGGAGGAGGACCTAAAGTTAGTACCCAGGGGTAGTGGAGGAGGAGGAACTAAAGTTAGTACCCAGGGGTAGTGGAGGAGGACCTAAAGTTAGTACCCAGGGGTAGTGGTTGAGGAGGACCTAAAGTTAGGACCCAGAGGTAGAGGAGGAGGAGGACCTAAAGTTAGTACCCAGGGGTAGTGGAGGAGGAGTACCTAAAGTTAGTATCCAGGGGTAGTGGAGGAGGAGGACCAAAAGTTAGTACCCAGGGGTAGAGGAGGAGGAACTAAAGTTAGTACCCAGGGGTAGTGGAAGAGGACCTAAAGTTAGTATCCAGGGGTAGTGGAGTAGGACCTAAAGTTAGTATCCAGGGGTAGTGGAGGAGGACCTAAAGTTAGTACCCAGGGGTAGTGGAGGAGGACCTAAAGTTAGTACCCAGGGGTTGTTGAGGAGGACCTAAAGTTAGGACCCAGAGGTAGAGGAGGAGGAGGACCTAAAGTTAGTACCCAGGGGTAGTGGAGGAGGAGTACCTAAAGTTAGTATCCAGGGGTAGTGGAGGAGGAGGACCAAAAGTTAGTACCCAGGGGTAGAGGAGGAGGACCTAAAGTTAGTACCCAGGGGTAGTGGAAGAGGACCTAAAGTTAGTATCCAGGGGTAGTGGAGGAGGACCTAAAGTTAGTATCCAGGGGTAGTGGAGGAGGACCTAAAGTTAGTACCCAGGGGTAGTGGAGGAGGACCTAAAGTTAGTATCCAGGGGTAGTGGAGGAGGAGGACCTAAAGTTAGTACCCAGAGGTAGAGGAGGAGGACCTAAAGTTAGTACCCAGGGGTAGTGGAGGAGGAGGACCTAAAGTTAGTACCCAGGGGTAGTGGAGGAGGAGGACCTAAAGTTAGTATCCAGGGGTAGTGGAGGAGGAGGAGGACCTAAAGTTAGTACCCAGGGGTAGAGGAGGAGGAGGACCTAAAGTTAGTACCCAGGGGTAGTGGAGGAGGAAGACCTAAAGTTAGTACCCAGGGGTAGTGGAGGAGGAGGACCTAAAGTTAGTACCCAGGGGTAGAGAAGGAGGACCTAAAGTTAGTACCCAGGGGTAGTGGAGGAGGAGGACCTAAAGTTAGTACCCAGGGGTAGTGGAGGAGGACCTAAAGTTAGTACCCAGGGGTAGTGGAGGAGGAGGACCTAAAGTTAGTATCCAGGGGTAGTGGAGGAGGAGGACCTAAAGTTAGTACCCAGGGGTAGTGGAGGAGGAGGACCTAAAGTTAGTACCCAGGGGTAGTGGAAGGAGGACCTAAAGTTAGTACCCAGGGGTAGTGGAGGAGGACCTAAAGTTAGTATCCAGGGGTAGTGGAGGAGGACCTAAAGTTAGTACCCAGGGGTAGTGGAGGAGGACCTAAAGTTAGTACCCAGGGGTAGTGAGGAGGAGGACCTAAAGTTAGTACCCAGGGGTAGAGGAGGAGGAGGACCTAAAGTTAGTACCCAGGGGTAGTGGAGGAGGAGGACCTAAAGTTAGTACCCAGGGGTAGTGGAGGAGGAGGACCTAAAGTTAGTACCCAGGGGTAGAGGAGGAGGACCTAAAGTTAGTACCCAGGGGTAGGAGGAGGACCTAAAGTTAGTACCCAGGGGTAGTGGAGGAGGACCTAAAGTTAGTACCCAGGGGTAGTGGAGGAGGACCTAAAGTTAGTACCCAGGGGTAGTGGAGGAGGAGGACCTAAAGTTAGTACCCAGGGGTAGTGGAGGAGGAGGACCTAAAGTTAGTACCCAGGGGCAGAGGAGGAGGAGGACCTAAAGTTAGTACCCAGAGGTAGAGGAGGAGGAGGACCTAAAGTTAGTACCCAGGGGTAGTGGAGGAGGAGTACCTAAAGTTAGTACCCAGGGGTAGTGGAGGAGGAGGACCTAAAGTTAGTACCCAGGGGTAGTGGAGGAGGAGGACCTAAAGTTAGTACCCAGGGGTAGAGAAGGAGGACCTAAAGTTAGTTCCCATTGGTAGTGGAGTAGGAGGACCTAAAGTTAGTACCCAGGGGTAGTGGGAGGAGGACCTAAAGTTAGTACCCAGGGGTAGTGGAGGAGGAGGACCTAAAGTTAGTACCCAGGGGTAGAGGAGGAGGACCTAAAGTTAGTACCCAGGGGTAGTGGAGGAGGAGGACCTAAAGTTAGTACCCAGGGGTAGTGGAGGAGGAGGAGGACCTAAAGTTAGTACCCAGGGGTAGTAGGAGGAGGAGGACCTAAAGTTAGTACCCAGGGGTAGTGGAGGAGGAGGACCTAAAGTTAGTACCCAGGGGTAGTGGAGGAGGAGGACCTAAAGTTAGTACCCAGGGGTAGTGGAGGAGGAGGAGGACCTAAAGTTAGTACCCAGGGGTAGTGGAGGAGGAGGACCTAAAGTTAGTACCCAGGGGTAGTGGAGGAGGAGGACCTAAAGTTAGTACCCAGGGGTAGTGGAGGAGGAGGACCTAAAGTTAGTACCCAGGGGTAGTGGAGGAGGAGGACCTAAAGTTAGTACCCAGGGGTAGTGGAGGAGGAGGACCTAAAGTTAGTACCCAGGGGTAGTGGAGGAGGAGGACCTAAAGTTAGTACCCAGGGGTAGTGGAGGAGGAGGACCTAAAGTTAGTACCCAGGGTAGTGGAGAGGAGGACCTAAAGTTAGTACCCAGGGGTAGTGGAGGAGGAGGACCTAAAGTTAGTACCCAGGGGTAGTGGAGGAGGAGGACCTAAAGTTAGTACCCAGGGGTAGTGGAGGAGGAGGACCTAAAGTTAGTACCCAGGGGTGGAGGAGGAGGACCTAAAGTTAGTAAAACCAGGGGTAGTGGAGGAGGACCTAAAGTTAGTACCCAGGTTGTAGTGGAGCAGGAGGACCTAAAGTTAGTACCCAGGGGTAGTGGAGGAGGATGACCTAAAGTTAGTACCCAGGGTAGAGGAGGAGGACCTAAAGTTATTATCCAGGGGTAGTGGAGGAGGAGGACCTAAAGTTAGTACCCAGGGGTAGTGGAGGAGGAGGACCTAAAGTTAGTACCCAGGGGTAGAGGAGGAGGACCTAAAGTTAGTACCCAGGGGTAGTGGAGGAGGAGGACCTAAAGTTAGTACCCAGGGGTAGTGGAGGAGGAGGACCTACAGTTAGTACCCAGGGGTAGTGGAGGAGGAGGACCTAAAGTTAGTACCCAGGGGTAGTGGAGGAGGAGGACCTAAAGTTAGTACCCAGGCGTAGTGGAGGAGAAGGACCTAAGGTTAGTACCCAAGGGTAGTGGAGGAGGAGGACCTAAAGTTAGTACCCATGGGCAGAGGAGGAGGAGGACCTAAAGTTAGTACCCAGGGGTAGTGGAGGAGGAGGACCTAAAGTTAGTACCCAGGGGTAGTGGAGGAGGAGGAACTAAAGTTAGTACCCAGGGGTAGTGGAGGAGGACCTAAAGTTAGTACCCAGGGGTAGTGGTTGAGGAGGACCTAAAGTTAGGACCCAGAGGTAGAGGAGGAGGAGGACCTAAAGTTAGTACCCAGGGGTAGTGGAGGAGGAGTACCTAAAGTTAGTATCCAGGGGTAGTGGAGGAGGAGGACCTAAAGTTAGTACCCAGGGGTAGTGGAGGAGGACCTAAAGTTAGTACCCAGGGGTAGTGGAAGAGGACCTAAAGTTAGTATCCAGGGGTAGTGGAGGAGGACCTAAAGTTAGTATCCAGGGGTAGTGGAGGAGGACCTAAAGTTAGTACCCAGGGGTAGTGGAGGAGGACCTAAAGTTAGTACCCAGGGGTAGTGGAGGAGGACCTAAAGTTAGTACCCAGGGTAGAGGAGGAGGAGGACCTAAAGTTAGTACCCAGGGGTAGTGGAGGAGGAGACCTAAAGTTAGTATCCAGGGGTAGTGGAGGAGGAGGACCTAAAGTTAGTACCCAGGGGTGGAGGAGGAGGACCTAAAGTTAGTACCCAGGGGTAGTGGAAGGAGGACCTAAAGTTAGTATCCAGGGGGGTGGAGGAGGAGGACCTAAAGTTAGTACCCAGGGGTAGTGGAGGAGGACCTAAAGTTAGTACCCAGGGGTAGTGGAGGAGGACCTAAAGTTAGTATCCAGGGGTAGTGGAGGAGGAGGACCTAAAGTTAGTACCCAGGGGTAGAGGAGGAGGACCTAAAGTTAGTACCCAGGGGTAGTGGAGGAGGAGGACCTAAAGTTAGTACCCAGGGGTAGTGGAGGAGGAGGACCTAAAGTTAGTACCCAGGGGTAGTGGAGGAGGAGGAGGACCTAAAGTTAGTACCCAGGGGTAGAGGAGGAGGAGGACCTAAAGTTAGTACCCAGGGGTAGTGGAGGAGGAAGACCTAAAGTTAGTACCCAGGGGTAGTGGAGGAGGAGGACCTAAAGTTAGTACCCATGGGCAGAGGAGGAGGAGGACCTAAAGTTAGTACCCAGGGGTAGTGGAGGAGGAGGACCTAAAGTTAGTACCCAGGGGTAGTGGAGGATGACCTAAAGATAGTACCCAGGGGTAGTGGAGGAGGAGGACCTAAAGTTAGTACCCAGAGGTAGAGGAGGAGGACCTAAAGTTAGTACCCAGGGGTAGTGGAGGAGGAGGACCTACAGTTAGTACCCAGGGGTAGTAGAGGAGGAGGACCTAAAGTTAGTACCTAGGGGTAGAGGAGGAGGACCTAAAGTTAGTACCCAGGGGTAGTGGAGGAGGAGGACCTAAAGTTAGTACCCAGGGGTAGTGGAGGAGGACCCAAAGTTAGTACCCAGGTTGTAGTGGAGCAGGAGGACCTAAAGCTAGTACCCAGGGGTAGTGGAGGAGGATGACCTAAAGTTAGTACCCAGGGGTAGTAGTACCCAGGGGAGGAGGACCTAAAGTTAGTACCCAGGGGTAGTGGAGGAGGACCCAAAGTTAGTACCCAGGTTGTAGTGGAGCAGGAGGACCTAAAGCTAGTACCCAGGGGTAGTGGAGGAGGATGACCTAAAGTTAGTACCCAGAGGTAGAGGAGGAGGACCTAAAGTTATTATCCAGGGGTAGTGGAGGAGGAGGACCTAAAGTTAGTACCCAGGGGTAGTGGAGGAGGAGGACCTAAAGTTAGTACCCAGGGGCAGAGGAGGAGGAGGACCTAAAGTTAGTACCCAGGGGTAGTGGAGGAGGAGGACCTAAAGTTAGTACCCAGGGGTAGTGGAGGAGGAGGACCTACAGTTAGTACCCAGGGGTAGTGGAGGAGGAGGACCTAAAGTTAGTACCCAGGGGTAGAGGAGGAGGACCTAAAGTTAGTACCCAGGGGTAGTGGAGGAGGAGGACCTAAAGTTAGTACCCAGGCGTAGTGGAGGAGAAGGACCTAAGGTTAGTACCCAAGGGTAGTGGAGGAGGAGGACCTAAAGTTAGTACCCATGGGCAGAGGAGGAGGAGGACCTAAAGTTAGTACCCAGGGGTAGTGGAGGAGGAGGACCTAAAGTTAGTACCCAGGGGTAGTGGAGGAAGACCTAAAGTTAGTACCCAGGGGTAGTGGTTGAGGAGGACCTAAAGTTAGGACCCAGGGGTAGAGGAGGAGGAGGACCTAAAGTTAGTACCCAGGGGTAGTGGAGGAGGATTACCTAAAGTTAGTATCCAGGGGTAGTGGAGGAGGAGGACCAAAAGTTAGTACCCAGGGGTAGAGGAGGAGGACCTAAAGTTAGTACCCAGGGGTAGTGGAAGAGGACCTAAAGTTAGTGCCCAGGGGTAGAGGAGGATGAGGACCTAAAGTTAGTACCCAGGGGTAGAGGAGGAGGAGTACCTAAAGTTAGTACCCAGGGGTAGAGGAGGAGGAGGACCTAAAGTTAGTACCCAGGGGTAGAGGAGGAGGAGGACCTAAAGTTAGTACCCAGGGGTAGAGGAGGAGGAGGACCTAAAGTTAGTATCCAGGGGTAGAGGAGGAGGACCTAAAGTTAGTACCCAGGGGTAGTGGAGGAGTATGGACTATGGATACTCAACACAGTCACTCAGCCATTGATTGAGCCCCAGTGAAGGACCTAATCCTTCTCTCAGATCTGCTTCTTTTATTCCTCATCCAGTCCAGCTCATTCCAATCCATATACACTACATGCATCCCAAATAGTGCCCTAGTCCCTATATAGTGAACTACTTTTGACCAGGACCCATTGTGCTCTGGTCAATAGTAGTGCACTATATAGAGAATAGGGCACCATTTGGGACAGATGAGTTGAAGCCCAGCCCTACTTGGCCTAATTAGCTCCACAGCTCCATTAGTCTACATTGTGGTCAATCCATTCATCACTTTGCATGTTAGTTAAAAGCCCATTCCTCTGACGCTGTCACTGGTCACACACACACACACACACACACACACACACACACACACACACACACACACACACACACACACACACACACACACACACACACAACACACACACACACACACACACACACACACACACGTACAAGCCTATTACTGTTTTTTGAAAGTGGAGGATCATGGGAAACTAATTAACGAGGGAACGATATATCACAGAAAGATCAGACCAAGTTGATGAGTGTGGGGGGTAATGTACAGTACAGTGTTGTTAGAGGTGCTGAACAAACACTACACAATGTAGGTTTAGTATGGTCAGGTCTTCAATCATTAAGGTGGGTTAGTATGGTCAGGTCTTCTATCATTAAGGTGGGTTAGTATGGTCAGGTCTTCTATCGTTAAGGTGGGTTAGTATGGTCAGGTCTTCTATCATTAAGGTGGGTTAGTATGGTCAGGTCTTCTATCATTAAGGTGGGTTAGTATGGTCAGGTCTTCTATCATTAAGGTGGGTTAGTATGGTCAGGTCTTCTATCATTAAGGTGGGTTAGTATGGTCAGGTCTTCTATCATTATACTGTACTCTATATCATCGACTGCATCCTTATGTAATACATGTATCACTAGCCACTTTAACTATGCCACTTTGTTTACATACTCATCTCATATGTATATACTGTACTCGATACCATCTACTGTATCTTGCCTATGCTGCTCTGTACCATCACTCATTCATATATCCTTATGTACATATTCTTTATCCCCTTACACTGTGTATAAGACAGTAGTTTTGGAATTGTTAGTTAGATTACTTGTTGGTTATTACTGCACTGTCGGAACTAGAAGCACAAGCATTTCGCTACACTCGCATTAACATCTGCTAACCATGTGTATGTGACAAATAAAATTTGATTTGATTTGATTTGATTCATTAAGGTGGGTTAGTATGGTCAGGTCTTCTATCATTAAGGTGGGTTAGTATGGTCAGGTCTTCTATCATTAAGGTGGGTTAGTATGGTCAGGTCTTCTATCATTAAGGTGGGTTAGTATGGTCAGGTCTTCTATCATTAAGGTGGGTTAGTATGGTCAGGTCTTCTATCATTAAGGTGGGTTAGTATATTTTCGTGGATGCTCATTTCAGATTTATTACAGACAGACAGACAGACAGACCCACAGACAGACAGACAGACCCGCAGACAGGCTCACAGACAGAAAGACCCACAGACAAAAGATCAGACTGATAGAGCGAGAGAGAGAGAGAGAGAGAGAGAGAGAGAGATGAGGGAGAGAGATGAAGGGGGAGGGAGAGAGGAGGGAGAGAGAGAGGAGGGAGGAGGGAGGAGGGAGAGAGGAGGGAGGAGAGGAGAGGAGGGAGGGGGGGAGGAGGGAGAGAGGAGGGAGGAGAGAGAGAGGAGGGAGAAAGAAGGAGAGAGGAGAGAGGAAGGAGGAGGGATAGGAAGGAGAGAGGAGAGAGAAGAAGGAGGAGGAATAGGAGGGAGAGAGGAGGGTGGAGAGAGAGTGGAGCAAGGAGGGAGAGAATGAAGGAGAGAGAGGAGGGAGGAGGGAGAGGAGGGAGGAGGAGAGAGGAGCGAGGAGAGAGAGGAGCGAGGGGAGAGGAGAGAGGAGCGAGGAGGGAGAGGGAGGGAGGGAGGAGAGGGAGGAGGGAGGAGGAGGTAGACTGGTAATGATCCCTACATCCCAGAGACTTGGCTCACCCACTGGCATACTGGCTTGCATGGTCCACTACCTCCAAACTTGCTGAGGTCTGAACCTCTCATTACTCCTCAAAACACGCAGGCAACCAAGACCTCCTGAACACAGTCAAACAAATTCACTTTATAACAAAATGAATTAGGTTTTCCATGTATGATGCATTGTTCACTTAGACATTGCATATTGCATACTTTCAGAGGAAAATACTGTTGTTGTACAGTGCTACCTGTTTATCACTCATATACAGTCAGTAACACTGAACATTGTGTCAGGGGATACAGTAGGTATTACTGAACATTGTGTCAGGGGATACAGTAGGTATTACTGAACATTGTGTCAGAGGGCTGATACAGTAGGTATTACTGAACATTGTGTCAGAGGGCTGATACAGTAGGTATTACTGAACATTGTCTCAGGGGATACAGTAGGTATTACTGAACATTGTGTCAGAGGATACAGTAGGTATTACTGAACATTGTGTCAGAGGATACAGTAGGTATTACTGAACATTGTGTCAGGGGATACAGTAGGTATTACTGAACATTGTGTCAGAGGATACAGTAGGTATTACTGAACATTGTGTCAGAGGATACAGTAGGTATTACTGAACATTGTGTCAGAGGATGTAGGTATTACTGAACATTGTGTCAGAGAGGATACAGTAGGTATTATTGAACATTGTGTCAGAGGATACAGTAGGTATTACTGAACATTGTGTCAGAGGATACAGTAGGTATTACTGAACATTGTGTCAGAGGATACAGTAGGTATTACTTAACATTGTGTCTGGGGATACAGTAGGTATTACTGAACATTGTGTCAGAGGATACAGTAGGTATTACTGAACATTGTGTCAGAGGATACAGTAGGTATTACTGAACATTGTGTCAGAGGATACAGTAGGTATTACTGAACATTGTGTCAGAGGATACAGTAGGTATTACTGAACATTGTGTCAGGACACACTGATACAGTAGTGAACATTGTGTCAGAGGGCTGATACAGGTATTACTGAACAACATTGTCAGAGGATACAGTAGGTATTACTGAACTACAGTAGGTTTATATTGTGTCAGTAGGTATTACTGAACATTGTGTCAGAGGGGTATTACTGATACAGTAGGTATTACTGAACATTGTGTCAGTCAGGATACAGTAGGTATTACTGAACATTGTGTCAGAGGATACAGTAGGAACATTACTCAGGAACATTGTGTCAGGGGATACAGTAGGTATTACTGAACATTGTGTCAGAGGATACAGTAGGTATTACTGAACATTGTGTCAGAGGATACAGTAGGTATTACTGAACATTGTGTCAGAGGATACAGTAGGTATTACTGAACATTGTGTCAGGGGTCTGATACAGTAGGTATTACTGAACATTGTGTCAGAGGGCTGATACAGTAGGTATTACTGAACATTGTGTCAGGGGATACAGTAGGTATTACTGAACATTGTGTCAGAGGATACAGTAGGTATTACTGAACATTGTGTCAGAGGATACAGTAGGTATTACTGAACATTGTGTCAGAGGATACAGTAGGTATTACTGAACATTGTGTCAGGGGATACAGTAGGTATTACTGAACATTGTGTCAGAGGATACAGTAGGTATTACTGAACATTGTGTCAGAGGATACAGTAGGTATTACTGAACATTGTGTCAGAGGATACAGTAGGTATTACTGAACATTGTGTCAGAGGATACAGTAGGTATTACTGAACATTGTGTCAGGGGGCTGATACAGTAGGTATTACTGAACATTGTGTCAGGAGGATACAGAGGTAGGTATACTACATTGTGTCAGAGGATACAGTAGGTATTACTGAACATTGTGTCAGGGGATACAGTAGGTATTACTGAACATTGTGTCAGAGGATACAGTAGGTATTACTGAACATTGTGTCAGGGATACAGTAGGTATTACTGAACATTGTGTCAGAGGATACAGTAGGTATTACTGTCAGGGGATACAGTAGGTATTACTGAACATTGTGTCAGAGGATACAGTAGGTATTACTGAACATTGTGTCAGGGGATACAGTAGGTATTACTGAACATTGTGTCAGAGGATACAGTAGGTATTACTGAACATTGTGTCAGAGGATACAGTAGGTATTACTGAACATTGTGATACAGTAGGTTTATGAACATTGTGTAGGTATTACTAACATTGTGTCAGGGGATACAGTAGGTATTACTGAACATTGTGTCAGTAGGATACAGTAGGTATTACTGAACATTGTGTCAGAGGATACAGTAGGTATTACTGAACATTGTGTCAGGGGATACAGTAGGTATTACTGAACATTGTGTCAGGGGATACAGTAGGTATTACTGAACATTGTGTCAGGGGATACAGTAGGTATTACTGAACATTGTGTCAGAGGATACAGTAGGTATTACTGAACATTGTGTCAGAGGATACAGTAGGTATTACTGAACATTGTGTCAGGGATACAGTAGGTATTACTGAACATTGTGTCAGAGGATACAGTAGGTATTACTGAACATTGTGTCAGGGGATACAGTAGGGATGAACATTGTGTCAGGGGTAGGTATTACTGAACATTGTGTCAGAGGATACAGTGTATTACTGAACATTGTGTCAGAGGATACAGTAGGTATTACTGAACATTGTGTCAGAGGATACAGTAGGTATTACTGAACATTGTGTCAGAGGATACAGTAGGTATTACTGAACATTGTGTCAGGGTATTACTGAACATACAGTAGGTATTACTGAACATTGTGTCAGAGGATACAGTAGGTATTACTGAACATTGTGTCAGAGGATACAGTAGGTATTACTGAACATTGTGTCAGAGGGGGATACAGTAGGTATTACTGAACATTGTGTCAGAGGATACAGTAGGTATTACTGAACATTGTGTCAGGGATACAGTAGGTATTACTGAACATTGTGTCAGAGGATACAGTAGGTATTACTGAACATTGTGTCAGAGGATACAGTAGGGTATTACTGAACATTGTGTCAGCTGAACATTGTGTCAGAGGATACAGTATGTATTACTGAACATTGTGTCAGAGGATACAGTAGGTATTACTGAACATTGTGTCAGAGGATACAGTAGGTATTACTGAACATTGTGTCAGGGGGCTGATACAGTAGGATATCTCTGGTTACACCACCACGATCCCCACCACCACCACCTCAGCCTGGTTACACCATCACTATCCCCACCACCACCACCTCAGCCTGGTTACACCATCACTATCTCCACCACCACCTCAGCCTGGTTACACCATCACTATCCCCACCACCACCATCTCAGCCTGGTTACACCACCACTATTCCCAACACCAACATCTCAGCCTGGTTACACCATCACTATCCCCACCACCATCTCAGCCTGGTTACACCACCACTATCCCCACCACCACCATCTCAGCCTGGTTACACCATCACTATCCCCACCACCACCACCTCAGCCTGGTTACACCATCACTATCCCCACCACCACCACCTCAGCCTGGTTACACCATCACTATCCCCACCACCACCATCTCAGCCTGGTTACACCACCACTATTCCCAACACTACCATCTCAGCCTGGTTACACCATCACTATCACCACCACCACCACCTCAGCCTGGTTATACCATCACTATCCCCACCACCAACAAAAC
The DNA here is from genome assembly GCF_018296145.1 of Oncorhynchus tshawytscha. Lineage (NCBI taxonomy): Eukaryota > Metazoa > Chordata > Actinopteri > Salmoniformes > Salmonidae > Oncorhynchus > Oncorhynchus tshawytscha. The sequence goes on from NW_024609824.1 coordinate 587,444, forward strand.
ACCTACATTCATCTCCTCTAGCTATGAAAAAAATAATTTATTTTGTACTTCCCCGATAATTTACTTTATTTTTATTTTTCTCTCTTCCCTTCCCTTTCCCTTTCCACAAGGAATTCTCCATTTCCCTATAAAATGAAAATTCATCTAGAATTACATCTTATGTCATCATTATGTTTATTAAGCGTGGATGATGTATATGAACAGTGCTGGCTTGCCGCTGAGTGCTTAATGATGCATAAGATTAAGCCGAGGCTCTCAGCTGCGCTGTGACTCCCCTCTGGTTCTCTCTCTCTGCAGAGGCATGCTGGGAGCTCCAAACGGCCATCAGGTGAATGGAACTAACATCTCTCTTCTTTTAGTGTCTGGGCTGGTGTGAGGGAGAGTGGGGTGGAGGGTGAGTGGGGGGTGGGAGAAGGGGAGAGGGGGATGAGGGAGAGTGTATGGGGGTGGGGTTGTGGTGGGGGAGGATGTGGGGGTAAAGTGTGTGTGTGCGCATGGGTTTGGCATTGTGTCACTCACATCTTACACTAAATCTGTCCTCCTCATATTAAAAAGAACCTCCTTCCTCTTTGCTCACTGTGCACCTGTCATTACCCTACTTTCTTTGCCTGCCTCCCCTGTTCTCTCATCCTTTTCTCCCCTGCTCTGTCTCCCCCTGTCCTCTCATCCTTTTCTCCCCTGCTCTGTCTCCCCTGTCCTCTCATCCTTTTCTCTCCTGCTCTGCCTCCCCCTGTCCTCTCATCCTTTTCTCCCCTGCTCTGCCTCTCCCTGTGTCCTCTCATCCTTTTCTCCCCTGCTCTGCCTCCCCCTGTCCTCTCATCCTTTTCTCCCTGCTCTGCCTCCCCCTGTCCTCATCCTTTCTCCCCTGCTCTGCCTCCCCTGTCCTCTCCTGCTCTGCCTCCCCCTGTCCTCTCATCCTTTTCTCCCCCCCTGCTCTGCCTCCCCTGTCCTCTCCTGCTCTGCATCCCCCTGTCCTCTCATCCTTTTTCTCCCCTGCTCTGCCTCCCCCTGTCTTCTCATCCTTTTCTCTCCTGCTCTTCCTCCCTGTTTCCTCTCCTCCTTTTCTCTCCAGCTCTGCTTCTCCCTGTCCTCTCCTCCTCTTCTCTCCTGCTCTGACTCTCCCTGTGTCCTCTCCTCCTTTTCTCTCCTGCTCTGCTTCTCCCTGTCCTCTCCTCCTTTTCTCCCCTGCTCTGCCTCCCCCTGTCCTCTCCTGCTCTGCCTCCCCCTGTCCTCTCATCCATTTATCTCCTGCTCTGCCTCCCCTGTCCTCTCCTGCTCTGCCTCCCCTGTCCTCTCATCCTGTCCTCTGCCTCCCCCTGCTCTCCTGCTCTGCCTCCCCCTGTCCTCTCCTTCTCTCCTGCTCCCTCTCCTGTCTCCTCCTTTTCTCTTTCTCTCCTGTCCTCTCTGCCTCTCCCTGTCCTCTCTCTCCTGCTCTGCCTCCTTTTCTCTCCTGCTCTGCCTCCCCCCTGTCCTTTTCTCTCTCCTGCTCTGCCTCCCCTGTCCTCTCATCCTTTTCTCTCCTGCTCTGCCTCTCCTTGTGTCCTTTTCTCTCCTGCCATTTCTCTCCTGCTCTGCCTCTCCCTGTGTCCTCTCCTCCTTTTCTCTCCTGCTCTGCCTCTCCCTGTCCTCTCCTCCTTTTCTCTCCTGCTCTGCCTCTCCCTGTCTCTCTCATCCCTTTCTCTCCTCTCCTGCCTCTCCCTGTCTCCTCTCCTCCTTTTCTCTCCTGCTCTGCCTCTCCCTGTCCTCTCATCCTTTTCTCTCCTGCTCTGCCTCTCCCTGTCCTCTCCTCCTTTTCTCTCCTGCTCTGCCTCTCCCTGTCCTCTCCTCCTTTTCTCTCCTGCTCTTCCCATGTCCTCTCCTCCTTTTCTCTCCTGCTCTGCCTCTCCCTGTCCTCTCATCCTTTTCTCTCCTGTTCTGCCTCTCCCTGTACTCTCCTCCTTTTCTCTCCTGCTCTGCCTCTCCCTGTCCTCTCATCCTTTTCTCTCCTGCTCTGCCTCTCCCTGTCCTCTCATCCTTTTCTCTCCTGCTCTGCCTCTCCCTGTACTCTTCTCCTTTTCTCTCCTCCTCTTCCCACATACTCTTCATATCCCTCCATGGACCCCTTCTCCTCTCCCTTTCTCTCTGCACTCTTAGAAAAAAAAGTGCTATCTAGAACCTAAAATGTTAATTTGGCTGTCCCCATTGGAGAACCGTTTGAAGAACCCTTTTTGGTTCCAGGTAGAACCCTTTTTGGTTCCAAGTAGAACCCAAAAGAGTTTGACCTGGAACCAAAAAGGGTCCCTCCTATGGGGACAGCCATAGAACAATTCAATTCAAAGGGTTTTATTGGCTATCTCCTCTCTCTCTCTCTCTTTCCCCTCCCTCTCTCTTTCCCCTCTTGTCTCTCTCTTTCCATCTCTCTCTCCATCTCCCCCTATCTCTCTCTCTCTCTCTCCCCCTCTCTCTTTCCCCTCTTGTTCTCTCTCTCCATCTCCCCCTATCTCGCTCTCTCGCTCTCTCTCCATCCCTCTCCTTCTCTCCCTCCCCTCTCCTTCTCTCTGCCGTGGGTACCGCTGTTTTACCGCGGTGACGTCTATGACAAAAACATTATTATTATTAACATTATGCTGCTAAACAATCCAATACAGAGCTCCACAGGGAGGAAGTTAACCTCTTGTATCTTCCACTGATGCTTTCCAGGCTCGCATCATGAATGGCTCCCTAGTCCCTATGTAGTGCACTACTTTTGACCCGAGCCCTATGGTGAGGAGAATAGGGTGCCATTTGGGACAGAGGACAGACCAAGTGACGGCCGCCACACTCAATCCAAATCATTAGTCTCCTCCTCACCCTCCATGATGCAACAGAAGGAGAAGAAAGGTCTATTAGTAGTAGAGACCTGGTAAGAGACCTTCGTTTCTCTCCTCAGAGGAGCAATAGCTCCCCAATTCCCACCGGGAGATCCTGCCGGTAAAAAACGAATTCTACTTTTAATAATCTGTCATCAGGACCAGAGGCAGTCGTAAATTATGTTTGGTAGCATGTGCGAGAGCAAGCCACAAGAGGGAAATCACGGTGGAAAAAAATCACAGCCCGAGTTTGACAAACTTTCCCAAAGATAAATAATAACTTACAAACCGGATTAGTTGTTAAGTCACGGCTGAGTGCACAGTCAAGCCGCTCCAATCAGGACCCTGATGCAGAATGAAGGATTTAGGGAGAGGCCCATCATTTGTTTTCTCTCTTCTCCTCCCTCTTTTTATATATGCATCATCCCACCTCTTCTCATTCCTCCCTCTTTTCCTTTAGACTCATTATATTCAGGGCCTGTTGTCATCACCACCCCCAGGCCAGAATGCTTTATCTTTAACACCTAGTGTGCCAGACTCTCTCTCTCTCTCTCTCTGTGTGTGTGTGTGTGTGTGTGTGTGTGTGTGTGTGTGTGTGTGTGTGTGTGTGTGTGTGTGTGTGTGTGTGTGTGTGTGTGTGTGTGTGTGTGTGTGTGTGTGTGTGTGTGTGTGTGTGTGTGTGTGTGTGTGTGTGTGTGTGTGTGTGTGTGTGTGTGTGTGTGTGTGTGTGTGTGTGTGTGTGTGTGTGTGTGTGTGTGTGTGTGTGTGTGTGTGTGTGTGTGTGTGTGTGTGTGTGTGTGTGTGTGTGTGTGTGTGTGTGTGTGTGTGTGTGTGTGTGTGTGTGTGTGTGTGTGTGTGTGTGTGTGTGTGTGTGTGTGTGTACGGATTAAGAGCTGTTTGAAGGTAAAGGGAATCTTTAAGTACGTAGGAGTATATAGTATATAGTCTAACGGAGACTGAGGGACATTAGGAACATTACTGAGAGAAACAAATGCCCTGACTCCTGCCTTTCCTGTCGTTAAGTAAATTAAGGGAAACAACACCACACGCACACACACACACACACACACACACACACACACACACACACACACACACACACACACACACACACATAGACACACACACACACACACACACACACACACACACACACACACACACACACACACACACACACACACACATAGACACACACACACAAACACACACACACACACACAACCGTCTCAATATTAGCCACAAAGAAGTGTTTTACAGAGGTGTTATAGTCCCACTTGGCTAACACTGTGTGTCCAGCCCAGCCAGCCTTAATGAAACTCAGTTACCTAGAGAGTCCACCATTATGGTCCAGAGTCCTGTGGGCCCTGAAAGGTGTTGGGTGTACCACTATGGTTCAGAGTCCTGTGGGCCCTGAACGGTGCTGGGTGCAACACTATGGACAGAGTCCTGTGGGCCCTGAAAGGTGTTTGGTGCAACATTATGGACCAGAGTCCTGTGGGCCCTGAAAGGTGTTTGGTGCAACACTATGGACCAGAGTCCTGTGGGTCCTGAAAGGTGTTTGGTCCACCACTATGGACCAGAGTCCTGTGGGTCCTGAAAGGTGTTTGGTGCAACACTATGGACCAGAGTCCTGTGGGTCCTGAAAGGTGTTTGGTGCAACACTATGGATCAGAGTCCTGTGGGCCCTGAAAGGTGTTTGGTGCAACACTATGGACCAGAGTCCTGTGGGTCCTGAAAGGTGTTTGGTGCAACACTATGGACCAGAGTCCTGTGGGCCCTGAAAGGTGCTGGGTGCACAAACCAAAAGGACTCTACTGTCTGTCTGTCTCCAGCCAGTCTTAACTGTCAGACAGTCTACTGTCTGTCTGTCTGTCTCCAGCTAGTCTTACCTGTCCTCTAGTCTACTGTCTGTCTGTCTCCAGCTAGTCTTACCTGTCCTCTAGTCTACTGTCTGTCTGTCTCCAGCTAGTCTTAACTGTCCTCTAGTCTACTGTCTGTTTGTCTCCAGCCCGTCTTACCTGTCCTCTAGTCTACTGTCTGTCTGTCTCCAGCTAGTCTTAACTGTCATCTAGTCCACTGTCTGTCTGTCTCCAGCTAGTCTTAACTGTCAGACAGTCTACTGTCTGTCTGTCTCCATCTAGTCTTAACTGTCCTCTAGTCTACTGTCTGTCTGTCTCCAGCTAGTCTTAACTGTCCTCTAATCTACTGTCTGTCTGTTTCCAGGTGGAGGTGGAGAAGGTGGTGGTCGGGGAGTTGGTGGTGGTGATGGTGGTGATGGTAGTTTTGGTGGTTATGGTAGAATTGGTGGTGGTGGTGGTGGTGGTAGTATTGGTGGTGGTGGTGGTTGTGATGGTTGTGATGGTAGTATTGGTGGTTGTGATGGTAGTATTGATTGTGGTGGTGGTTGTGGTGGTGATGGTGGTGGTGGTGGTATTGGTAGTGATGGTAGTATTGGTAGTGATGGTAGTATTGGTAGTCATGGTAGTATTGGTAATTGTGATGGTAGTATTGGTGGTGGTGATGTTGGTGGTGATGGTGGTGAGGGTGGTAGTGGTGAGTGATGGTGGTGGTGATGGTGGTGGTGGCGATGGTGGTGGTGGTATTGGTGGTGGTGATGGTGGTGGTGGGAGTGGTGGTGGTAATGGGTGTGTTGGTGGTAGTATTGGTGGTGGTGGTGGTGGTGGTGGTGGTGGTGGTGTTGATGGTGTTGATGGTGGTGTTGATGGTGGTGGTGATGGTGGTTTTGGTGGTGATGGTGGTGTTGGTGGTGATGATGGTGATGGTGGTTGTGATGGTGTTGGTGGTGGTGGTGATGGTGGTTGTGGTGGTTGTGATGGTGATGGTGGTGGTGGTGGTGGTGGTGGTGGTGGTGGTGTTGATGGTGTTGATGGTGGTGTTGATGGTGGTGGTGATGGTGGTTTTGGTGGTGATGGTGGTGTTGGTGGTGATGATGGTGATGGTGGTTGTGATGGTGTTGGTGGTGGTGGTGATGGTGGTTGTGGTGGTGTGATGGTGATGGTGGTGTTGGTGGTGGTGGTGGTGATGGTGGTGATGGTGGTGGTGGTGATGGTGGTGGTGGTGGTTGTGATGGTGGTGGTGGTGGTTGTTGGTAGTGGTGATGGTGGTGATGGTGGTTGTTGGTAGTGGTGATGGTGGTGATGGTAGTATTGGTGGTTGTGATGGTTGTATTGGTGGTGGTGATGGTAGTGATGATGGTGATGGTGGTGGTAATGGTGGTATTGGTGGTGATGGTGGTGGTGGTTGTGGTGATGGTGGTATTGGTGGTGATGGTGGTGATGGTCGTGGTGATGGTGGTGGTCATGGTGGTGTTGGAGAGGGTGTTGTTGATGTTGGTGGTGGTAGTGGGAGTGGTATTGGTTGTGGTGGTGGTTGTGGTGATGGTTGTGGTTGTTGGTAGTGGTGATGTTGGTGGTGGTGGTTTTGCTGATGGTGTCATTGGTGGTGATGGTGGTATTTGTGGTAATGGTGGTGGTGATGGTAGTATAGGTGGTGATGGTGGTGGTGATGGTGGTATAGGTGGTGATGGTGGTGGTGGTGGTAGTGGTGATGGTGGTGGGAGTGTTGGTGTTGGCAAAGGAGGTGATGGTGGTGATGATGGTGGTGGGGGTAGTGGTGGTAGTGGTGGTGGTTCTGTTGGTGGTGGTGGTAGTGGTGATGGTGGAGGCAGTGGTGGTGTTGGTAAAGGAGGTGATGGTGGTGATGATGGTGGCGGGGGTAGTGGTGGTGGTTCTGTTGGTGGTGGTGGGGGTGGTGATGGAATTGGTGATGGTGTTGGTAGTGATGGTGGAAGTGGTGGTGTTGGTGATGTTGGTGGTGGTGGTAGTGGTGGTGGTGGTGGTGGTGGTGTTGGTGATGTTGGTGGTGATGGTGGTGGGATTGGTGGTGTTGGTATAGGAGGTGATAGTGGTGATGATGGTGGTGGGGGTGTTGGTGGTGGTGTTGGTGGTGGTGGTAGTGGTTGTGTTATTGGTGATGGTGATGGTGGTGATGGTGGTGGTGGTAGTGGTGATGGTGGTGGTGGTGGTGGTGGTTGTGGTGGTGGTGGTGAGGGTGGTAGTGGTGAGTGATGGTGGTGGTGATGGTGGTGGCGATGGTGGTGGTGGTATTGGTGGTGGTGATGGTGGTGGTGGGAGTGGTGGTGGTAATGGGTGTGTTGGTGGTAGTATTGGTGGTGGTGATGGTGGTGGTGGTGGTGTTGATGGTGTTGATGGTGGTGTTGATGGTGGTGGTGATGGTGGTTTGGTGGTGATGGTGGTGTTGGTGGTGATGATGGTGATGGTGGTTGTGATGGTGTTGGTGGTGGTGGTGGTGATGGTGGTTGTGGTGGTTGTGATGGTGGTGTTGGTGGTGGTGGTGGTGGTGGTGGTGATGGTGGTGGTGGTGTGATGGTGATGATGGTGGTGGTGGTGGTTGGTGGTAGTGGTGATGGTGGTGATGGTGGTTGTTGGTAGTGGTGATGGTGGTGATGGTAGTATTGGTGGTTGTGATGGTTGTATTGGTGGTGGTGATGGTAGTGATGATGGTGATGGTGGTGGTAATGGTGGTATTGGTGGTGATGGTGGTGGTGGTTGTGGTGATGGTGGTATTGGTGGTGATGGCGGTGATGGTCGTGGTGATGGTGGTGGTCATGGTGGTGTTGGAGAGGGTGTTGTTGATGTTGGTGGTGGTAGTGGGAGTGGTATTGGTTGTGGTGGTGGTTGTGGTGATGGTTGTGGTTGTTGGTAGTGGTGATGTTGGTGGTGGTGGTGGTGGTTTTGCTGATGGTGTCATTGGTGGTGATGGTGGTATTTGTGGTAATGGTGGTGGTGATGGTAGTATAGGTGGTGATGGTGGTGGTGATGGTGGTATAGGTGGTGATGGTGGTGGTGGTGGTAGTGGTGATGGTGGTGGGAGTGTTGGTGTTGGCAAAGGAGGTGATGGTGGTGATGATGGTGGTGGGGGTAGTGGTGGTAGTGGTGGTGGTTCTGTTGGTGGTGGTGGTAGTGGTTATGGTGGAGGCAGTGGTGGTGTTGGTAAAGGAGGTGATGGTGGTGATGATGGTGGCGGGGGTAGTGGTGGTGGTTCTGTTGGTGGTGGTGGGGGTGGTGATGGATGGTGATGGTGTTGGTAGTGATGGTGGTGGTGGTGTTGGTGTTGGTGGTGGTGATGGTGGTGGTGGTGGTGGTGGTGTGGTGATGTGGTGGTGATGGTGGTGGGATGGTGGTGGTTGTGGTGGTGGTGGTGGTGATGGTGGTGGTGTTGGTGTTGGTAGTGTGGTGGCTGGTGGTGGTGGTGGGGTGGTGATGGTGGTGGTGGTGGTGATGGTGGTGGTGATGGTGGTGGTTTTGGGAGTGATGATGGTGGAGTGGTGATGGTGGTGGTGTTGGTGGTGGGGGTGGTGGTTGTGGTGGTGGTGGTGTGGGAGTGATGATGGTGGTGGGAGTGGTGATGGTGGTGGTGGTGGTGGTGATGGTGGTGGTGGTGATGGTGGTGGTGGTGATGGTGATGGTGGTGGTGGTGGTGGTGGTGATGGTGATGGGAGTGGTGGTGGTGGTGGTGGTGGTGGTGGTGGTGGTGGTGGTGGTGCTGGTGGGTGGTGGTGATGTGATGGTGTTGGTGTTGCTGGTGATGGTGGTGTGGTGGTGGTGATGGTGGTGGTGGTGATGGTGGTGGTGGTGGTGTGGTGGTGATGGTGGTGGTGGTGCTGGTGGTGATGGTGGTGGTGGTTTTGGTGGTGATGGTATTGGTGTATTGGGTGCTGGTGGTTTGGTGTGATGTGGTGGTGATGTTCTGTGAGGCTGGTGATGGTGGTGTTGTTGATTATGGTGATGGTTGGGATGGTGGTGGTGGTGCTGGTGGGGATGGTGGTGATGGTGTTGGTGATGCTGGGGATGGTGGTGATGGTGGTGGTGCTGGTGGTGGTGATGGTGGTGGTGGTGGTGGGGATGGGCATGTTGGTGGTGGGGATGGTGGTGATGGGTTGGTGATGCTGGTGGTGGGGATGGTGGTGATGGTGGTGGTGCTGGTGGTGGTGATGGTGGTGGTGCTGGTGGTAGTGGTGGTGGTGCTGGTGGTGGTGATGGTGGTGGTGGTGCTGGTGGGGATGGTGGTGATGGGTTGGTGATGCTGGTGGTGGGGGTGGTGGTGGTGATGGGGATGGCAGATGGTGTTGGTGATGCTGGTGGTGGGGATGGTGGTGGTGGTGGTGCTGGTGGTGGTGATGGTGGTGGTGCTGGTGCAGCAGTGGTGGTGGTGGTGCTGGTGGTGGTGTGGTGGTGGGTGGTGGTGGTGCTGGTGGTGGGCTGGTGGTGGATGGTGGTGGTGCTGGTGGGGATGGTGGTGATGGGTTGGTGGTGCTGGTGATGGTGATGGTGGTGGTGCTGGTGGTAGTGGTGGTGGTGGTGCTGGTGGTAGTGGTGGTGGTGGTGCTGGTGGTAGTGGTGGTGGTGGTGAAAAGGCTATCAGCCGCAGGGCTGTGCTCTTTGTTCCTGTGTCAATATCTCTGTAAACTATCGACATGCATCATAATCGCAGGCCTTCTATCAAGTGCAGCGAGACTAAAGAACAATCTCCATTAGGTGACAGCGCCCCGGCAGCTTGATGAATGCCCCCTGACGAACGGGAAGGAATTGCGTAAAATAAAGAGGCATGTTCCAACAAGTCTTGTCAAAATGGTATTGATTTAATCATCTGCAGAAATACACATTCTTGGTTAGTGTAGCGTGCAGGCAGGCAGCACCGTGCAGGGGTAGAGGCAGAGGTAGATGTGGAGGCAGAGGCAGCACCATGCAGGGGTAGAGGCAGAGGTAGATGTGGAGGCAGAGGCAGCACCATGCAGGGGTAGAGGCAGAGGTAGATGTGGAGGCAGAGGCAGCACCGTGCAGGGGTAGAGGCAGAGGTAGATGTGGAGGCAGGCAGCACCGTGCAGGGGTAGAGGCAGAGGCAGATGTGGAGGCAGGCAGCACCGTTCAGGGGTAGAGGCAGAGGTAGATCTGGAACAGACAGCACCGTGCAGGGGTAGAGGCAGAGGTAGATGTGGAGGCAGGCAGCACCGTGCAGGGGTAGAGGCAGAGGTAGATGTGGAGGCAGGCAGCACCGTGCAGGGGTAGAGGCAGAGTTGGATGTGGAGGCAGCAGTTGGGTAACGCTTCTTTCTAGCACGCATGCACACACACACACCCAGACACACAGAGGCACACCCAGACACACAGAGGCACACACAGACACACATAGACATAAAATCACACACACAAAATCACACACACACTCATGAAATACCCTTTCCAGAAGCATGAGACTTGAGCTGAAACGATCTCCTTCATTGGCTTTGCAGGTGATGGAACACAGACTGAATAAGCTGCTCTCTCTCTCTCTCTCTCTCTCGCCTTCTAGCTTTATTTAGGAACGAACAACTCCCCTTCTAGCTTTATTTAGGAACGAACAACTCCCCTTCTAGCTTTATTTAGGAACGAACAACACCCCTTCTAGCTTTATTTAGGAACGAACAACACCCCTTCTAGCTTTATTTAGGAACGAACAACACCCCTTCTAGCTTAATTTAGGAACGAACAACTCAAAATATTAAGAGTTAAACACTGGGACATTAAGAGTTAAACACTGGGACATTAAGAGTTGAACACTGGGACATTAAGAGTTAAACACTGGGACATTATTAAGAGTTAAACACTGGGACATTATTAAGAGTTAAACACTGGGACATTAAGAGTTAAACACTGGGACATTAAGAGTTAAACACTGGGACATTAAGAGTTAAACACTGGGACATTAAGAGTTAAACACTGGGACATTAAGAGTTAAACACTGGGACATTAAGAGTTAAACACTGGGACATTAAGAGTTGAACACTGAGACATTAAGAGTTAAACACTGGGACATTAAGAGTTAAACACTGGGACATTAAGAGTCCACCTCCCTGGGACAAATGGATAGACTTACTCCACACACACACAAACAATATGCATGGAAGCACACACTTACAAACGTGCACAGAGATACCTACACACAGACACACACTGTAATCACTGGCTTTACTACCACACTGTGATTTCACGACAACACAACACCCGTACAGCATGATCTGGCTCCGTATAGTACCTGTACACCATAAACAATAAGAAAGGGAACCCTTTTCCCTAGATAGTGCACTACTGAGCCACATGGACCCTGAAAAAATGCTAGGTGCATTTCACAAACCAAAAAACATCTGATTCAACTGAAAAGGGGCCAAAATACTATTTCTGTTCTAAGGAGTTTGGACACAATCCTGTAAACGATAGAAGCTTTTGAAAATCTAATCATAGACAAGATGAATAACTCCTCTCACAGGTACTGAATTTTGTCTAAAAATAAACTAATAATACAGACTATATATTGTTTGAAATACACTGGTTTGATCATGTTAGAAATACGATATATTGTTTGAAGGATACTGGTTTGATCACAGTAAAAATGTAAGGTTCTGTTTGAAGGATACTGGTTTGATCACAGAAAAATGTAAGGTTCTGTTTGAAGGATACTGGTTTGATCACAGTAAAAATGTAAGGTTCTGTTTGAAGGATACTGGTTTGATCACAGAAAAATATAAGGTTCTGTTTGAAGGATACTGGTTTGATCACAGAAAAATATAAGGTTTTGTTTGAAGGATACTGGTTTGATAACAGAAAAATGTAAGGTTCTGTTTGAAGGATACTGGTTTGATCACAGAAAAATATAAGGTTTTGTTTGAAGGATACTGGTTTGATCACAGTAAAAATGTAAGGTTCTGTTTGAAGGATAGATCACAGTATAAATATATTGTTTCATAGCAGTAGCAGCAGTAGCAGTGTCACCAGCAGCAGAACAATATTAGTGGGTGTATCTTCCCCAATCGTAATAGTAATCATTTAGAAGGTTAAAGGGGGTATTATTATCGCTGCACAGCCCATCTGAGCAGTGATGAGGTGAGCACAAATAATAACTGTCCCCAACAGAGAGAGAGAGAGAGAGAGAAAGAGAGAGAAGAGGGGACATGAGTATGTGTGTGTGTGTGTGTGTGTGTGTGTGTGTGTGTGTGCATGTGTGCGTGCGTGCGTGCGTGCATGCGTGTGTTTGTGCGCGCGTGTGTGTGTGTGTGTGTGTGTGTGTGTGTGTGTGCGTGCGTGTGTGTGTGTGTGTGTGTGTGTGTGCATGTGTGTGTGCGTGCGTGCGTGTGCGCGCGCGTGTGTGTGTAAGGCCAAACCGCTGGGTTTTGGGGGGACAATCCCCTGTGTGACCTGACCTTGACACGTCTGAGTGAAATGGTGGCGGAGTGCTAATACCTCATCATATTGAGTTTGACTTTGAGCTCACTGTTGTGAGCATCATAAAACAAAGGATAACAGGCCAGACAAACGGCCCGAAACCACCGGTCAATTCAAATGCTATCAAATGCTTTTGTTGGTACAGGCTTACTGGTGTGAAATGAAAAGAAATCTATATTCTTTTTTTTTTTTTATGTGTTTATTACCTTTTTGTAAATGAGAAAATAATTTAGACCTATGCTTCTGTAAATAATTAATATTTATGCACCGTTCTATGGTCTAAACCAGTCCCTCTCTCAGTGTAAAACATACAATACCTTCTCATATAGGAAATAACTCTTTTTACCAGCTAACAGGGCATCAACTCCAGAGCATTGATCAAACCAAGTGGAGGCGAGTGGGGAGGAGAGACAGACAGACCTGGTGAGAACAGACCTTTTATGTATTACCTTATGTTTCAAAGTAAGGACAAAGAAAATGAAGATGACTGTCCTGTCACTGACAGCCCAGATGAAGCAGACAGAGCTGAGTGAACCGTTTTGCTTCGTTCCATTTGGCCCTGGTGTACCGTTACATGCGATGAAAGACATGTTTTATCGGTTGTTGTTGTGTTTAAGTGTTAGAACTGTTATCAGTCCGTTGTTAATTTGATTAAATATATACTCCGTTTGTCTTTCATTTTGAATATCTAAGTGAAATGTCTGATAATAATTTGTGCTTTTTCAAATGGTGACAAGAAATAAATGCCAAGACAAATACATTATTTATTTTTTAAAACGACTTAATAAATTCACCGCATCGTCTCACATATTTGCTGCTTGGTTAGCCAAATAGAGGTTGTTTTGTCCACAATTTTCTGTGTCAAATCTGTCAAGTGTTCATGTCGTTTTGGTTTCAGGTCACAGAGCAAGGTAGACATCCTGATTCTGGGCATGACAGGTATAGTTCCAGGCCAATTTGAGCCCGATCTGACAAGGCTAATATTCTCTCTCAAATGGTTATTAGATGGACGTATCTGGAAGGATTTACATTCCTCTTACGGCAGCCATCTTAATATTTATGTCGATAATGAAGATGCGGGTGATATTAACTACTCTTTGTAATTAATAGCAATGTCAGTGACATAGTATTAATAGCACCGTGTGTTGGCATCAATTTTGTGTAAATTGCCTCTTTGACAAGCCGATTTAATTAAACATATCACACAAGCATTAAAGGACTGTGGTCAGTAGCCATTTTGAGAGACTATCAAATAATGTTGCCATCTGGTACTTTTAGCCTGTCTTCTCCCCACTAATTAGAAGTAATATGACAGAGGTTAAAGGCCCTTTAGCTCAGACACAATGATCCCAACCACCCGACCACCACACTGTCTTTGTACTGGAATAACCCACAGGTCATTATCACTACCACCCAACCACCACACTGTTTTTATACTGGAATAACCCACAGGTCATTATCACTACCACCCAACCACCACACTGTCTTTATACTGGAATAACCCACAGGTCGATGATCACTACCACCCAACCACCACACTGCCTTTATACTGGAATAACCCACAGGTCATAATCACTACCACCCAACCACCACACTGTCTTTATACTGGAATACCCCACAGGTCGATGATCCCTACCACCCAACCACCACACTGTCTTTATACTGGAATAACCTACAGGTCAACAATCACTACCACCCAACCACCACACTGTCTTTATACTGGAATAACCCACAGGTCATTACCACTACCACCCAACCACCAACCACTGGAATAACCCATCACTACTGTCTTCTTTATACTGGAATAACCTACAGGTCGATGATCCTACCACCCAACCACCACACTGTCTTTATACTGGAATAACCTACAGGTCGATGATCACTACCACCCAACCACCACACTGTCTTTATACTGGAATAACCCACAGGTCATTATCACTACCACCCAACCACCACACTGTCTTTATACTGGAATAACCCACAGGTCATTATCACTACCACCCAACCACCACACTGTCTTTATACTGGAATAACACAGGTCAATGATCACTACCACCCAACCACCACACTGTCTTTATACTGGAATAACCCACAGGTCGATGATCCCTACCACCCAAACCACCACACTGTCTTTATACTGGAATAACCTACAGGTCGATGATCACTACCACCCAACCACCACACTGTCTTTATACTGGAATAACCCACAGGTCATGATCACTACCACCCAACCACCACCACACTGTCTTTATACTGGAATAACCCACAGGTCATTATCACTACCACCCAACCACCACACTGTCTTTATACTGGAATAACCTACAGGTCGATGATCACTACCACCCAACCACCACACTGTCTTTATACTGGAATAACCCACAGGTCGATGATCACTACCACCCAACCACCACACTGTCTTTATACTGGAATAACCCACAGGTCATTATCACTACCACCCAACCACCACACTGTCTTTATACTGGAATAACCCACAGGTCGATGATCACTACCACCCAACCACCACACTGTCTTTATACTGGAATCACCTACAGGTCGATGATCCCTACCACCCAACCACCACACTGTCTTTATACTGGAATAACCCACAGGTCATTACCACTACCACCCAACCACCACCAAACTGTCTTTATACTGGAATAACCTACAGGTCGATGATCACTACCACCCAACCATCACACTGTCTTTATACTGGAATAACCCACAGGTCGATGATCACTACCACCCAACCACCACACTGTCTTTATACTGGAATAACCCACAGGTCATTATCACTACCACCCAACCACCACACTGTCTTTATACTGGAATAACCCACAGGTCATTATCACTACCACCCAACCACCACACTGTCTTTATACTGGAATAACCCACAGGTCGATGATCACTACCACCCAACCACCACACTGTCTTTATACTGGAATCACCTACAGGTCGATGATCCCTACCACCCAACCACCACACTGTCTTTATACTGGAATAACCCACAGGTCATTACCACTACCACCCAACCACCACAAACTGTCTTTATACTGGAATAACCTACAGGTCGATGATCACTACCACCCAACCATCACACTGTCTTTATACTGGAATAACCCACAGGTCGATGATCACTACCACCCAACCACCACACTGTCTTTATACTGGAATAACCCACAGGTCATTATCACTACCACCCAACCACCACACTGTCTTTATACTGGAATAACCTACAGGTCGATGATCCCTACCACCCGACCACCACACTGTCTTTATACTGGAATAACCCACAGGTCATTATCACTACCACCCAACCACCACACTGTCTTTATACTGGAATAACCCACAGGTCATTATCACTACCACCCAACCACCACACTGTCTTTATACTGGAAAAACCCACAGGTCGATGATCACTACCACCCAACCCCCACACTGTCTTTATACTGGAATAACCCACAGGTCATTATCACTACCACCCGACCACCAAAATGTCTTTATACTGGAATAACCCACAGGTCGATGATCACTACCACCCAACCACCACACTGTCTTTATACTGGTCTTTATACTGGAATAACCCACAGGTCGATGATCACTACCACCCAACCACCACACTGTCTTTATACTGGAATAACCCACAGGTCGATAACCCAAAGGTCAATCACTACCACCCAACCACCACACTGTCTTTATACTGGAATAACCCACAGGTCGATGATCCCTACCACCCAACCACCACACTGTCTTTATACTGGAATAACCTACAGGTCAACAATCACTACCACCCAACCACCACACTGTCTTTATACTGAAATAACCCAAAGGTCATTACCACTACCACCCAACCACCACACTGTCTTTATACTGGAATAACCCACAGGTCATTATCACTACCACCCAACCACCACACTGTCTTTATACTGGAATAACCTACAGGTCGATGATCCCTACCACCCAACCACCACACTGTCTTTATACTGGAATAACCCACAGGTCGATGATCACTACCACCCAACCACCACACTGTCTTTATACTGGAATAACCCACAGGTCATTATCACTACCACCCAACCACCACACTGTCTTTATACTGGAATAACCCACAGGTCAATGATCACTACCACCCAACCACCACACTGTCTTTATACTGGAATAACCCACAGGTCGATGATCACTACCACCCAACCACCACACTGTCTTTATACTGGAATAACCTACAGGTCGATGATCACTACCACCCAACCACCACACTGTCTTTATACTGGAATAACCCACAGGTCGATGATCACTACCACCCAACCACCACACTGTCTTTATACTGGAATAACCCACAGGTCATTATCACTACCACCCAACCACCACACTGTCTTTATACTGGAATCAACCCACAGGTCGATGATCCCTACCACCCAACCACCACACTGTCTTTATACTGGAATAACCCACAGGTCATTACCACTACCACCCAACCACCACCAAACTGTCTTTATACTGGAATAACCTACAGGTCGATGATCACTACCACCCAACCATCACACTGTCTTTATACTGGAATAACCCACAGGTCGATGATCACTACCACCCAACCACCACACTGTCTTTATACTGGAATAACCCACAGGTCATTATCACTACCACCCAACCACCACACTGTCTTTATACTGGAATAACCCACAGGTCATTATCACTACCACCCAACCACCACACTGTCTTTATACTGGAATAACCCACAGGTCGATGATCACTACCACCCAACCACCACACTGTCTTTATACTGGAATCACCTACAGGTCGATGATCCCTACCACCCAACCACCACACTGTCTTTATACTGGAATAACCCACAGGTCATTACCACTACCACCCAACCACCACCAAACTGTCTTTATACTGGAATAACCTACAGGTCGATGATCACTACCACCCAACCATCACACTGTCTTTATACTGGAATAACCCACAGGTCAATGATCACTACCACCCAACCACCACACTGTCTTTATACTGGAATAACCCACAGGTCATTATCACTACCACCCAACCACCACACTGTCTTTATACTGGAATAACCTACAGGTCGATGATCCCTACCACCCGACCACCACACTGTCTTTATACTGGAATAACCCACAGGTCGATGATCACTACCACCCAACCCCACACTGTCTTTATACTGGAATAACTCACAGGTCATTATCACTACCACCCAACCACCACACTGTCTTTATACTAGAATAACCCACAGGTCATTATCACTACCACCCAACCACCACACTGTCTTTATACTGGAATAACCACACTGATCACTACCACCCGACCACCACACTGTCTTTATACTGGAATAACTCACAGGTCATTATCATTATCTTACATGTTATAAATTAGACATGCCTACTACCTGAAATATATAACCATATAGAATCATAGAGATCAGTAGAGAACATTACAGAACAATACAGAACCTTAAAGATCAGTAGAGAACAGTAGAGAACCATAGAGATCAGTAGAGAACAGAATAGAACCATAGAGATCAGTAGAGAACAGTACAGAACCATAGAGATCAGTAGAGAACAGTAGAGAACCATAGAGATCAGTAGAGAACAGAATAGAACCATAGAGATCAGTAGAGAACAGTACAGAACCATAGAGATCAGTAGAGAACAGCAGAGAACCATAGAGATCAGTAGAGAACAGTACAGAACCATGGAGATCAGTAGAGAACATTATAGAACCATAGAGATCAGTAGAGAACATTATAGAACCGTAGAGATTAGTAGAGAACATGATAAAATAATAGAGATCAGTACAGGACATTATAGAATGATACAGAACCATAGAGAGAACAATATATATGATACAGAACCAGGTAGAGAACAATATATAATCATACAGCACCATAGAGATCAGTAGAGAACATTATAGAACCATACAGAACCGTAGAGGTCAGTAGAGAACATTATAGAACCAAAGAGATCAGTAGAGAACATTATAGAACCATTTGGAACCATATAGATGAGTAGAGAACATTGTAGGACCATACATAACCATAAAGATCAGTAGAGAACATTATAGAACCATAGAGATCTGTAGAGAACATTACAAAACTATACAGAACCATAGAGAGAAGTAGAGGACATTATAGAACCATACGGAACCGTAGAGGTCAATAGAGAACATTGTAGAACAATAGAGATCAGTAGAGCTCATTATAGAACCATACAGAACCATAGAGGTCAGTAGAGAACATTACAAAACAATACAGAACCATAGAGATAAGTAGAGAACAATATAGAACCATAGTGAGGAATAGAGAACATTATAGAACCATATGGAACTGTATAGATGAGTAGAGAACATTGTAGAACCATACAGAACAATAGAGATCAGTAGAGAACATTGTAGAACCACACAGAACCATACCCGAACAGTAGAGAACAACACAGAACCAACCACATACTGTACAACCATATTGAACCATACACAACCATACAGAAACATAGAACCCTATAAAACCCTGCAGAACAACACAGTCATACAGAACCATTTAGACTCCAGCAGTGCCCTAATACTGAAACCTTGAACTTCCAACTTCCTTGAAAAAGCAGCTCACTGTAAATGTCTTTCTTCCAATTATCTTTAACTCACCACCTCACCCAGTAGGTCATGTGATGCATTAGCTCCTATACAGTTCTACCCAGCATGCATTGCAGTGCTGTCTTCAGTCAGTGAGCTGTGATCTAGCCAACCAATCAATCTTCCTGACCACACCACTCTCCGAGCCTCTCAGAGCCCAGTAGTGAGCTATATGGGTTTCTATTCCTGTGGGCAGGAGCACTGAGGATGAATGGGATTGGAATAGCAGCACTGCCTTGTCTTACAGTAGTTGGGTTTACAGCAGACAGAGACTAGCATGAAGTGGAAGAAATACTGTTTTCTGTATTTCATCCTGACACATCTCCACTGCTCTGTACCTCAGGAAAGCCACACTATCTGGACCTATCTGCATATCTGTGTGTGTGTGTGTGTGTGTGTGTGTGTGTGTGTGTGTGTGTGTGTGTGTGTGTGTGTGTGTGTGTGTGTGTGTGTGTGTGTGTGTGTGTGTGTGTGTGTGTGTGTATAGGACACACAGCAGAAGAGACAGATTAAACAGCTCACCTCTAGAAGAGACAGATTGAACAGCTCACCTCTAAAAGAGACAGATTAAACAGCTCACCTCTAGAAGAGACAGATTAAACAGCTCACCTCTAGAAGAGTCAGATTAAACAGCTCACCTCTAGAAGAGTCAGATTAAACAGCTCACCTCTAGAAGAGACAGATTAAACAGCTCACATCTAGAAGAGTCAGATTAAACAGCTCACCTCTAGAAAAGTCAGATTAAACAGTTTACCTCTAGAAGAGACAGATTAAACAGCTCACCCTAGAAGAATCAGATTAAACAGTTTATCTCTAGAAGAGACAGATGAATCATCTCTAAAAGAGATGGTTTAAACAATTCACCTCCAGAGGAGATAGATGAATCACTCCTAGAAGCGACAGATTAAACAGCTCACCTCTGGAAGATACAGATTAAACAGCTCACCTCTAGAGGAGACAGATTAAACAGCTCACCTCTAGAAGAGACAGATTAAACAGCTCACCTCCAGAAGAGACAGATTAAACAGCTCACCTCCAGAAGAGACAGATTAAACAGCTCACCTCTAGAAGAGTCAGATTAAACAGCTCACCTCTAGAAGAGACAGATTAAACAACTCACCTCTAGAAGAGATATGTTAAACAGCTCACCTCCAGAAGAGACAGATTAAACAGCTCACCTCCAGGAGAGACAGATTAAATAGCTCACCTCTAAAAGAGACAGATTAAACAGCTCACCTCCAGAAGAGACAGATTAAACAGCTCACCTCTAGAAGAGACAGATTAAACAGTTC